>NC_133659.1:47181130-47357560 GCF_037893015.1 Macrotis lagotis | reverse complement strand
GAAATTATTGATTGTTTCTTTGTTCTTTGAACCTATCATTCTTTAGCATTAGATTATTTAGTTTCCAATTAGCTTTTAATCTATGTTTCCACAGTCAAAGGGCTTCAATGTAATTTTTATTGCATTATGATTTGAAAAGAGTACATTTAATATTTCTATTTCTCTGCATTTGTTTGTGAAGTTCTTATGCCCTAATACGGGGTTAATTTTTGTGAAATTGTCATGAAAACATTTTGTCTCAAACTTCACACTTTTTTGTCCGGCTCATTTTTAGATTAGTTCTGGGGGTATGGAAGTTTTAGTGTTTCTAAGATGTTAAACAGGGACAGATGCAGTCACTGCTCTTTTGTTCTATACTGTGGTCCTTACTCAGGAAGAGCCTTATATCCCTTGGGATTACAATCAATACTATTCCTTGGGACCCGTCCTTCCCTGGGGATAGAAATAATAATATTCCTTAGAGTTGCTGATCTGGAAGTAATCCTGTCCCTGTGTTTTAGGGCTTCTTTAATCTCTTGACTAAAAGTGCTCCTCTCAGTCTTTGAACTGTTGCCCAGAAGTGGATATGGGTAACAAAGTTGACAAATAATTACCTCTTAAATAATTCCCTCTTGACTGTACCTCTCTGCCCATCAACTATGATACAAATGTAGGTATAAGCACTAAGCAATGTTTGGTCTTGCATCCAGAACGTACACAGGGCTACACTATAATTTCGGACTGGTTGACAGGGTTCCTTTACTATTTCTGCCATGGAGAGACCCCAAATCTACTACTATTGCTTCTGCCTCCACCCCCCTAGTCTCACCACTGATGCTTCATTCAGGTGTGTTCTGGATCAGTTCCTTCCCCCATGTCACAAATCTCTCATATGTTGTCTTGGGTTGGAAGAATATCTCACTTTGACCTTTTGTGGACTCTTCCACTCAAGAATTAGATTTGAGGTGTTATTTTAAAGTTGTTTGGAGGGGCCTGTTGAGAGAACTTGGCTTAATGCTTTTCTACTCTGCCATCTTGAATCTACCATCATAGCCATTTTCTTTTTTCTTTATGTAAAAGTAATGCTAAAAGTCCTAACCCCACTCTTCTTGAGTATAAACTCCCTTCTGTGTAGATTATTAATTTGGGTTACTAGGAAATGTTCCTTGAGTCCATAGCTATTAAGTTTTCTTAAACATACATGATCATGTTCCCTGAAATTTCCTTTCCTGCTGCATTACTCTCTCTTGAGTCTCTGTCTTTGTTAGGGTGTGTGAATATATGTGTGTGGGTGTCTACGCCTGGTTTTTATACACTGGCCCATACTCATTCTTCTGGTGATATGACCAATGGGAGTAAGGGAAGAGACAGAGTTCCCTCTTATCTTCTGATACTGGAAAAGTGATCAACTTCCAAAAAGTACTCAGAGGTCTGAATTTTCAACTCTTCAATGGCTTTCTGTTTTCATATATATAGGCTCAAAGGGAATGCCTGATTCTCTAGACCAATTACATGATATTTTCTGTATAGCAGTTGTTTTCATACAATGGTAAATGTCTTTTTGTTCTATCAAATTGAATAATGATTTTCTCAGGTATTATGTTGAAATTATAGGAAAACCTATAACAACTTAATCATGTTTAATAAATAATTCCTTGACCATTTGGAATTTCATTAACTGAAGGGGAAAAGGAACTTACTTTCTTACATGTAAATTTCCTTTCTTCCCAGTACTTCTTATAAGTTTACTTCCTAGTAATCTTTGTGAGGTCAAGGATCTTTTGTTTTCCCCTTTGTATTCACTTGGTTTAGCACAGCCACTACCATATAGAGAGTTTTTAATAAATACTTGTTAATTGATAGCTCGATTCTTTCATATGCACAATGTGGGAGCTTGGCTGGGTAATATATAATGACTCATCCAGGTTAAAAAATAATTTAGCAGTGACTGTGCTAAAGAGAAAAGCTGGTTAAAATGTTTTTGTTTTTCTTTTACAAATTAGGGAGAGGACAAATGAACTAGAAAAAGGCAACTTTCTTCTTCTGTGGTATATCACAAAGGACTGCTAAGTGGTTAGGTCTTTCCCTAAGGGGATTGCTTACCTAAGTCAGTCTCCATGTCCCCTGCTGCTCATGATATTAATGGTGTTGCTAACTTATTTAGCAAAAGTGGGGGTTAATGTGCATTATTACATTATCCATCAGTTCTATGTTGCCCTTGGCAACTGGTACAAAGAGATCCTCTAGGCCAGTGCTAATTTTATACCTGTCTGGGTTGGGGTCAGCTTACCTCTTTCAGTGCTCCTGATCATTTGGGGTCATGATAAATGAGGGCATTACAGGGTCACCACCTTACTGCTGCAATCGTGAGTTCCAGTTGGACTAGAACATTTCAATGCAGGCCCTTAAGCAGATTCAAAATATTAACTGTGTCCTTGTTTCATCTTTGATTCTCTCTTTTTCCCTGTTTGTCTCTGTCATTCTTGTTCTCTCTCTCTCTCTCTCTCTCTCTCTCTCTCTCTCTCTCTCTCTCTCTCATCCCTTCTCTCCCCTCCTCTTCCTTCCACAATCACTTGACCAGTAGCAATACAAACATTGGTGGAAAGTTTTTCCACTTTAAGGCAATGCATGATAGTTTTTCCTCCTCTCTCCAAAGTTATTCTTTGAAATTTTTCTCTTGGAAAATGGTTTAAGGTGATGTTTGAAATGAGACCAATAGATCACGCAAAATAAGGCCAGGATTTTGATTCAATTAATGAATCAGTATTTATTAAGTCCCTTCCAAGTGCCTAGCATTATGTCAGATGCTGGAGGTACAAAGACAAATATTTTTTTAAAGAAATCTCTGACCCAAAGGAGATTACCTTTCCTTTATGGAGGGGAGAAGCAATATACTTATATCTAAGTATATTTGAAATAAATACAAGATAATTTTATGAATGATAGCAATAGTAGGGGTATGTGTCTGTGTGTGTCTGTGTGTGTGTGTGTGTGTGTGTGTGTGTGTGTCTGTGTGTGTGTGTGTGGTGGTCAAGAAAGATAACATATAGGAGGTTCAAATCCTAGTTCCAGAAAGAATAACTCAGGGATCAGAGGAACAGGAATAAAATTCCATTTTTAACACCTTAGAGAAGTCATTAACTTCTATTGTACTCTTTAAGAAGTCCTGAAATTTGTGCAACTCCTGAGATTTGCATCATTTTTTTTCAGAGTTCTTGAATCTCACAGATAAGGAAAAAGTCTAAAGAATAGTTGGAGGACCTGTTTTGTTACTATCATGAACATTATTATTCTTATTTACTGTCTAAGTTGCTTTGTTTAATATGATAAATAAGTTTTCAACAATCTATTAAATGGATGGATATTAAAATAGAATTATGATACCTGGATGAATACGTGATTGCATTCTTTTCCCTTTACTTTGCATGTTTTTCTTCCCACCTCATTTTCGATTATTAATATAACTCATAATGCATATTATGCTAATTCTTGATGGCAGATCATAATGGTAATATATAGAACACTTCCTAAGATCGCCATGTGTTTATTCCATTAATTATGGGTAACCTATTAAGTGTTTGTCTCTGAATAAATTATTTCACTTCCATATTATGGCACTTAGATTAAAAGACAAACTGTCCTTTTCTGGAGAGCAATATGGACCTATGCCCAAAGAGCAATAAAACTTTTCATATCTTTTAATCCAGCAATTCCAATTCTAGGTCTACATCCAAAAGAAATTATAAAAAGGGAATAGTCCTACATGTTCCAAAATACTCATAGCAGCTATTTTTGTAGTGGCAAAGAATTGGAAATTGAGGAGATGCTCATCAATTGGGGAATGGCTAAACAAGTTGATACATGAATACTACAGTATACTATTGTTCTATAAGAAAGCACAAATGATCCTCTAGAGAAACATGGAATGACTTATGGGATCTGATGCTGAGTGAAGGGAGTAGAGCCAAGAGAACAATACACACATCAACAACAGCATTGTGAGATGAACAACCTTGATGGAAGCAGCTCCTCTCAGCAGTTCAGAGAGTTAGGACAACCGTATTAGATGGGCTACGGACAATGTTATCCACATCCAGAGGAAGAAAAACAAAACAAAACAAAAACAAAAACAAAACAACTGCTCAGAATCTGATAAATACTTTATAAAAAAGTATCTCTTATGCATCTCTTTCCCTTAATCCTAATTCCTCATACTGAAAATATCTAATCTGTAAACATGTTTATCAAAAATATGTATGTACAATGCTAACCTATTTGCCACTGAGGAAAGGGGGATTGGGAAGGAAGGGTGGAAGGAATTTTGTAAGTTAAAAATACACATGTGCATATGGATGAAAATTAAACAAACAAACAAAAAAAGAAACTCAAACTGTCTTTCTTTCCCAAGGGCTGCTTGTTGGAGTTAGGAAATATTGGAGGGGCAATGAGAAGAGACTTGGTTTTATGCTCTGCCTCTGATATTTACTACGTGAGCATGGAACAGTCAATTAAACTCTATGAATCTCAAGTTCCTCACCAAAAAAAATGGGAATCATCGTAACAACATCATTCTAACAGGGTAGTGCTAACAAAATGAGAATTATATTGAAAACACATTGAAAAGTACCTGAAACCTTCCTTGATTCTTTCCATCCCCTCCCCAAGTTGATAGTAACACTCCACCCTATCTCAAAGTCAAGAAAACCAGGTTTCAAGCTTTGTCTCAGTCCTATATTAGCTAAATTTAATTTGCAAATAAAATGCTGCTTTGTAGTGGGAGAGCAATTCCCTTACTGAGATTTCCATACATCAAGCAAACCATAAGACTTATCAAATAAAGGCATATAGATATACTGTAAATATGCATCTATCTAAATATAAGGTACTACTTCTTTTGTAAATCAATAATCATTGCTGAATGATGCAGAAAAAAGAACAAGTATAAGGAAAACTGATAAATTCAACTTGAGAAGATAAAATATTTAGGAAAGACAGACCGTTCTAAGGAAATTATAGAGCAAGACCTGCCCCTCAGGTGAATGCTCAGGAAGGGCCTATTTGAAGTCAGAGAAATGACTGAGGTAATGACGGTTGTTAAATATTGTGGTCCACCAGCTCGTTTTAATGTGACTGTTTGAGTTTTAAAGGTTATAGCAGACAGAATCATAAATCAAATAACTGATCTGGGTCTACAGGGAGATTATATAAGGACTCTCTGCAGTCTGGTTTCTGACCTCATCACTCACACGAAACTGCCCTCTCCAAATTTACCATTGATCTCTTAATTTTCAAATCCAATGGTCTTCTCCCCACAACTCTGATTTACATTGACCTCTCTGCAGAATTTGATACTATTGATCACCTTCTCCTTCTAGATGCTAACTCCTCTTCTGATTTTTGTGATACTGCTCCTCTTTGATTCTTGTCTTATCTTCCCTATCACTACACAGAATTAATTTTCTGTTTTTTTTGTCTATGCCATAACATGGATTCTTGGTTTATCATAAGCTTCTGATCAAAATCCCTTTCTCTTTTTTTCATTATCTCATCTCAATGGATAATAACACGAATTCCCATAAGTTAAATTATCATGTCTCTTCAGATGACTCCCAGATCTTGACTGTTGCGTTAATATTTACCAGAAATATAGACTTATTTATTTATGCTTTCTTTCTTTTATTTATTTTACTCATAAAGGAAAGATGAATCCCTGAACATGCAAAGGTTATGATTGAGGTGTTTGAAGCTTTTGGGAACTAGTTTTGAAAAGATCTAAGAAAAAGAATCTATATGAGAGGATAGAAAATAAAGAGCTTAAGCTGATTATAGAAGTCAGAAGACTGCAGAGACAGAAAGCATAGAAAATGTCACAATGATTTTTTGAGGCTTTGTTCATTGGGAAGATAGATCTTGTTTAACTTATTGTATAGCATAAATTTATATCAGCCACTGGAAACTCATTCTAAAAGAGCTGAATCTTGTTGCTTTGCAAAAAGTTATTTAAACATACTGCTCTCTAATGTCATTAAAGTCTAAAAGAAGAAAACATCTAAGGTGTGCTTGAGCTGTCTCTAGTGCCCTTTTGGAGTTGCCAGGAAGAAAGAGAGGTAGCAAAACTAGCTTTATTTTTGTTTTGCTGTGAGTTGGACTGGGCCATAAGAAGACAAATCATTTGCTATTTGAAGATTGGAGAGACTTAATAATCTTCTGCATTTAGAAAAAAATCTTTTTAATAAACATTTTGTTGTTGTTTTGTTTAGTTTCCTATTAGGAGTACCTAGAGCTATAAGAACTTATTCCTGACTCATCAGCTTTAAGAGCAGAGAAGAGAGATTTAGTTCAACAATTGATTAGTGAGAGGGAACGGAAGGAGAAAAGCTAGCAGGCAAAGAATTTCATGTAGTGTAAATTTTTCCTATAATGTTCAAAATAATCAAGGAGTACTGTTTAGAGTTCTGAGTTGCTTTGTGCACCATGATTGCCCCACTCTTGTCTCTATTTTAGATTTTTATAAATATATAACAACTTACTCTAAAGACACTGAGTGCCTTAGTGAGAAAGAATAGCTCAGATGGATTATTTTATTATGCTTAGTCCTGATCTGGACTTTAATTGCATAAGTGTTCTGACTTGTATTACTTTTATATTATTTTAGAGGTTTTATGTTTAAGAGTTAATGGAATCAAGTTGACTATTTTGTGCAAATAGAAAGAACATTATGGGGGACTCAGAAATTAAAACTACAAGTATTTGCAGTATATCTTTCTCCTCACCGTCTCTCATCTTTTCCCACATTATAGTTTCATCTAAGGCTGTGAAATAAGATTTAAGTTGTAGTAACTTTCTGGGAACCGCAGATCTGACAATATGGCTGCAGATTTGGGGAGTGAGCCACCAAAGTGAGAAAGCAAAATAAAGGTCCAGGCACTGCCTATTCTTTCCAACTATTTATCCATTCATCTGTCTGTCTGTCTGTCTGTCTGTCTGCTTCTATCTATCTATCTATCATCTGTCTATCTTTCTGTCTATCCTTCTTTCCTTCCTTCCTTTCTCTTTCTCACTTTCTTTCTTTCTCTCTTTTCTTTCTTTCTTTCTTTCTTTCTTTCTTTCTTTCTTTCTTTTTCTTTCTATGTATGTATGTATGTATTTAGACATCTATCTGTCTATAAAACTATTGATTAATAGTACTTATAGTGTACAGATTATTTACTTCAAAAAGAATTTATATTCCTTAAAGACAGAGGCAAATTTGGTTTTATTTCTATTCAAGGTGTATACTGTAGTACTTGGTTTATTGTAGTTTCCTATTAAATGAATGACAGTCCAATATCATTATGAGTTACTACTACCACTAATATGACTACTCCTACTATAACTACCATTACTATTATTAATACAAATTAATTATTATTCCTTTTTTTCCACTTTCTTCAAGAATCATGATGGGGGAGGGGTAGATTTTGTGTTTTTCAAATTTAAAGAGAATAATATTGTATCATTGGTAAAAATGAGTCATCAGGATGCTGAAATGATTCAGTTATGGTACAAGATACTAAATTTACCAACTCAGAGAAGTAATAATTATAACTTTTTTTTGATTATGGAGATTATTACTTCATGAAATTTAACATACAATGAGTCAGTTTTATCTCATGTCATTCTACCATTGTCCAAAGTAAGAAAAACAGGATGTCCTGGAAGGTTACTTTAGCTCATTCTTTTTCATAATTTATAAACATACTATCCACAAATGATTTACTTTCTTTTTATAGCTAATACGTTGTTCCATGCAGTAATATTATCAGATTTGCTAGAGTTGAGCCTTGGTTCCTGTTTTGCATGTGTATGCATAGATTTGCATGTCAAATTAACAACACTAATTCCAAGTATGTAAGATAAAACTTAATCAAGTACTTAAATACAAATATTTAGAGCTAGACTGATTGAAATACATGATAGATTTTTTTTTCCTGAAGACAGAAAAAGAAGATGTTGATTAGAAGGATTGGACTTACCTTTAGAGAGATGTTTAGAAACTAAGAAAAAGACTTTCTACTTATTCTCTTCTCCCCTTATCCAGACTTTGATTTTGAGAACCTATTAAGATCAGTAGAATGGACAAGATAATAATGATTCGCTTATATGTCAGAGGAGAAGCAGAGCAGCATAGTGGAAGACAGTTAACCTGTGTCTGACATATGAATCTGCATAAAATAATTAATCTTTCAACGGTGCCAGTTAATTCTCTTAGGTTATGAGCAATAGATGAATTGTAAATACTCATCACTGGAGGGAGCTTCCATATTTGGGGCTATAATGGCTTAAAGTATTTCAGAGAATTGAGTCATAGTAAGGTAGCTTGATGGACAAAGAGTCCACTTCAAAGTCAGAAAGACTGAAGTTGAACTAGACTCAGTGCTGCCAGCAACTCTCAACCATGAGTGGTCAAGATGGTGTCTACTTATATTGGTAGAGAGAGCTTCCTCATTTGAAACTTCGCCTTAGCAGGTAAATCACAGAGTCTATCCTCATTCTTATTTCATTTCTAATGTCTCCTAAAATGGAGGCAATTCTCACTGATAATCCTTAATATTTTAACAATTCTTAGTTATATATTCTTAATATTTTAATTCAAAATATGAACAAAAAACTGGGATGGGAGGGGAGGGAAGAATTATCAGCGTGAATTGAGAATATTTAGTTTGGAGAAAAGGGAACGGGAGACAGATGAAAGAGCAACTATCAAATGTTTGGATAGACTGATGAAAGAGCAACTGTCAAATGTTTGGATAGGCATTGCAAAGGAGAGATTTTAGTCTTGTACCTTTTGACCCCAGAGGCAAACTAAAACCAAGGAAAGGAAGTCAACGAGGAAGATTTTGGGAGACAACTAGGTGTAGCAGTGGATAGAACATTGGCTCTGGTGTCAGGAGGACCCGAGTTCAAATCCAACCTCAGACACTTAAGAATTGCCTGGCTGTGTGACCTTGGGCAAGTCACTTGATTCCATTGCCTTAAATAAATAAAATTATAAAAACAAATGAGGAAGGATTTTTAACAGGTGAAGAGGTACTTAAGAGCAAAAAGACTCAGTAGGGGCATGTCATGTGTATGTATATGTGTGTATATATTATAAACACATGACTAACCTACATATATATACACATATACATATATATACATATACATATGTATATATAATGGAGAGAGAGAGACAGAGAGACAGAGAGAGAGAGAGAGAGATTTGATGTACACAGTATTATGGAATGTTTTGAAATACAAGTTTAAAGGATGGCCATTGATCCAACAGAGAGTGTGTATACAATTTCTAATAGTAAATGTATATACAAATTAACTATGCAAGCAATTTTCATTGTTCCTTTCTTTTGTTTCTCTGTCCATTATTCCTCAGGATTCCTGCAGGCCAGAAAGTTACATTTTAGAAACTTCCTATTGATCCAATGAAGAAAATGGGGAACAGGTATAATTCACCTTAAATTTTTCCAGGGAATTCTGAAGTAATTGACCAAAAAAGGTAGGAAGAGTTGTAGGAAAGGTGACATAGTGGATAGAACACAGGTCTTAGAGTTCAAGACCCAAGTTTAAATCTAGTTGTAAATAATTACTAAGTTGTATTACCCTGAACAAGTCATTTAATCTCTGTTAAGGTTATGGTAAAATCCTGGTCATAATAACATCTGAGGATGAAAAAATGCGATAATATTTGTAAGTTGTTCTATAAACTCAGGTCATTTTTATTTACCTAGACCTTTTTTACACCAAAGTAGGATCATTTTCTGATTAGTCAATTTGTATGAATTGAAAATAGCGCTGTGTCAGTTGTGTGACAATTTGTCATCTGAATTTGAGAATACTGCTATATTAAATTGAACTAAATTCATACAATTTAATTAAGCTGGAAATGGGAGGATATGGCACTGTTTACCCTGGCCACCAGTGGGTTACTTCTGACTTCTCCTCTAGAGTTTGCTAGTACTCTTAAGGAGGTTAGAGATATTTAGCTTCTGAAGATAACTCTAATCCCCATAGAAGTTATTTTCTCAATTGTAGGGTGTGGATCCCTGAATTGTTAATTTAGCCAATGAATAGTCTGAATAGTTTTTACATAAAAATATTTACTTTGGAATATTCAATCACAATTAAACATATTCACTCCACCAACATGTGTAAGGTATAAACCCCTTCCTCCTTAAATCTCAGTTCTTGGGAGTGGAAGGGGATTAGGTTTAGTGCGGTTCCTATAAAGCACAGTTCCATTTCCAAGTACAAACAAACCTCACATGAGTCTTTGGCACCCTAGCTTCTCAAAGCTATCCTACTGGTGGTGGCTAGGTGGCGCAGTGGATAAAGCACCGGCCTTGGAGTCAGGAGTACCTGGGTGCAAATCTGGTCTCAGACACTTAATAATTCCCTAGCTGTGTGGCCTTGGGCAAGCCACTTAACCCCATTTGCCTTGCAAAAAAAAAAAAAAAAAGCTATCCTACTGGTCTGACTGGCATCTCATGCCATATGAAATATTGGTTCCTAGATTGCCATAGCTTGACATCCCAGGTCCTTTGAGTATCACCCTGGTACCTGAAACTGAGGAAGATAAACAGCACAGAGGAGAAAAGAACAAAAACTACTAAGTCATGGCAAAAAAGAGGGAGTACAGGAAGAAAATCCATCTCTTTTTATTGGTTCAATTTATGGTACCCATCCTATGGCTGCACTGTGAGCTTTACCCTCTGGTAAGAGGGGCCAAAAAGAGGAAAAAATTATGGAAGCAGAGAACAGGAGGACAAGAAATGGCTGACTGAGGTTCACCAATTTTGAAGACATAAGTAGACCAGTCAGAAGGGCTAACTCCTAACTATGTGATAAGGAGAAAGAGGTCTATATATCAACCAATTTAAGCAAATTATACAGGCCTCTCTGTGTCAGGAAAACTAGAAATGCCCAGACATATCTGGATTACAAAAGTATTTCCAAAATTTGGCCACCCCAAGGAATTACATTTTTGACTTCAATTTTTTTTTTCTGATGACCTTCATATGCTTTAGTTTTCTAGACCAAAGGTATCCGGACCCAATTATCTAGAAAAAATATAACTGTGCTGTAAATTTTAATTGAGATTTGAGCTTGGAAAGAATGAAATATCATTTTCAGCACAATGTCTAATAGGAATGTTTTTTTTTTATTTCTAATCCATCAACTCTTTTAACCACATGTTGAGATGGGAGACCCCCTTCATTTTCTCACTTTGGATCTGAACCCTGTATGGCTTTAGTTTGATCACCCCCTCGATTAGATACATATGCAACATCAAATATAGACAAGAATCTGAAAATAGCAAAAAAGAAAAGAAAACATGTTCTCCTAGTCCAAGGCCAAAGGTCACTGATTCAAAGACAATGTACTGTACATATGTTATTTATATGCCCCATTTTACCTGTTCTTCAATGAAAAACATCTTGCTGCCATGGTAACTGCCACATTGCTTGCTATCTCTGAGACTACTACATCATTGTACTAGACATACACAGAGACATTCACATCCATAAGTCATCTTCATGTCTGTCATTTGAACAAAGTTTAGAGAAGAATAATGGATCTGTATTAGTTGCCCTGTTTTTTTTTGTTTTTTTTTTTATTCTGTTCTAGAACCATTTAGTTTTGCCCGAGCTATTTTCTTTTTCACTTTTCACCTGGAAAAGGAAGTATTGGGAATTTTTATTAATCTGGATAAAGGAGAAACAGGACCTAGGATAATCTACTCAGCAAAGGAAGTGTTAGGATGTGACAATTACAATATGCTAACATTTTCTTGTACAGGATACTCCTCCCTTTACAGAGCATGCATCTCAATTAAGTAAAGTTTTCTGTTGAAAATATTTCTTTTTTTTTATCATATGACAAAAGAGACTTGAGTCTCAGTTCAGGTCTTGATTTAGAGACTTTGATCCAATAGAGTCTAGTGGAAAGATATTAAGTTTATAATCAAAGGACTTGGGTGCAGATAATCATAATCATAATCATAATCATAATGATAATGATTATTTTAGCTAACATTTATATAGAACTGTAAGGTACTTTAAAGCTGTCATCTCATTTGATGATTTATTGTATGTCATATATCATGTGATAACAAGATTGAGAGGAAAGGGCTATTATTATTATTTCCCTTTATAGTTACAGAAACTGAGGCATGTAACTTGCCAAGGATTACACAACCAGTAAGTGTCCAAGATTGGATTTGAACTTGAATTTTGCCAAATCTGTGTCCAACATCCTATCCACAATGCCACCTAGGGGCGTTAGTAGATCTCTTCTTGCTCCTAAAGAATGATATAGCCATGATAATGCTACAATTTGTCTGGTTTACAAGTTCAAGGACAAACTATACTTGATTACCCCTTAGCTCTATGTTTCTGTGTGGATAGGCAAGATGGATGTCTGTGGCATCTTCCTTCTTCCCGCAGTTCTCAGTACCAAGTTCCAATATCACCATTTCTGTGACCTCTGGGTAAAAAATTCAGTTCAGTTGTCATAGGTCCCTTAAGCATCATTAGTCACTTTGGCAACCCTCAGACCTGGAAAGTCAGTAATGGGACTCGATATTTATTGGGACATTTTAAAATATGGGATGAGGGGAAAAAAGAGGGTTTGCCCACACCAGTATGATCACAATGAAATGAATTTACCTTATACAATATTTTGGATTCTCTATGACAAATTGGAATAGATGATCTTATTCTTCATGCTGTCTGACCATCCTGAATTTTATTCTCTTTGGTCCTCTCCATTATGAATTCAAAACAATCATATTCACAGTGGCAACTAGACTTGAGCCAGAGCTAAGTGTGTTCATGATTGATAACTGTGGGGTAATTTTGTTTTAACATCTGAAATTTTCACAGGCATACGGGATATTTTCCTATCACAAGGCAGAGATGAGCTGGACCAGCAAAGTGGCATGATGGGATGCAAGGATCCCCTTTATTCCCTCTTCATAGCCCAAGAGACCCCCAAGTCTGACATGATGCTTTGGTTTGTAATATGCAGTAAAACTGAAGCCCATAATCACTAACAGTGGAACATCTGCTTGCCTAGGCTGTCATTTTCTATAAATTAAAATTTGAAAACTCCATTAATGCCACATTAAGATACAAATGTCAGAATAGAGAAGTCCAGAAATATAAGAGTTGGAGGAGTCTCACAATACTATTCATTGCAAAGAGGCTTTCACTTTTTGAAAATGTACAGCATATTTAAATGTGCATTTCTTCCCTTTTTTTGTACATAAATTTCTGGCCTCAGCATTGTAGTAAAAGAATGGTATTCTTCCAAATTCTTTGATTTTTTTAACCTTATTTTTTCAAATAAAGGAAAGCAATCCCTTTACACAAAATCCATTGACTACCCAAGTTCAGAGAAGCCTGAAACCACAGTATGTAACCCTGGCTGAGCCTCATCAGTTTTGAAACATTCAAGTCACAGAGATCATTCTCTCTAAATAAAGTGGGAATTCAGTTTTAGTCATTTACTAAAATTATTTCTTTTTCCAAATCCTGTTTATAGTTATTTTGAAGGATGCCTCCAGGGTGTTTGGCAGATCTTCTTGGAAAGATTCATGGAGAATCATGAACTCAAAGCCCATAAGATGAGATGGCATAGATGAACTGCTGTTCACACCAATAGAGGGATTAAATGACCTTAATGAAGACAAAGATAAATCTATAGTCATAGAACAGAGTGGTAGCATGAAATATACAGTTGATTCAAGTAAAAATATGTAAGGAAATAAAGCAGATTGCTCCTTTTATTATCTGAAGAAAGTATCATTTTGATGTTAACCATCTTGGGTATTTCCAGTTTCTGAACTACCCTTTATTTGCACAGAGAATTATTAATTAACTCTGAAACTCCACAGTAAGGGAAGGAGGAGACACTTCAGCTTTCAGAATCTCATTGCTTTGCAATGATGTGTGTTCACAATGATTTTAAAAGCAATACACACACATATTTATATATATATATTTTGAGAGAGAGAGAGAGAGAGAGAGAGAGAGAGAGAGAGAGAGAGAGAGAGAGAGAGAGAGAATTCTTTCAAATCCTCATGACAGTTTGCCAGGACAGCAATACTTCGTTTTTCTTTTATTCTTACTTATCCATATTTCACTGTTCTCTTTTGGTCAGCTTATATAGAAAAATATATATAAAAAACCTCATAAACACAAATCTGAAAGACAAATGAGCTATTCTATCCAAGGATTTCATTAATAACTGCAAAGTGATGATTTTTCAAAAGTTAGAATTGCATTGGTAAATTTGAGATTATTTTTTTAAAGTTGTATGTGCAAAATTCAAAATGAAAGACATCTTCATAACTTAGCATAGGCAAATCAATTCTTTATACACACATACTTTGGGCAACTTCTCTGCAAATATTTGCCAAATGGATTATTTTTCACATCCAGGCCATGTACTCAAATATTTGGGTGAATCATGAGTATTTTATAACTGAGAAAACAGAGGGCAATGATAGAAGTGCATACAGTTAGTGATCAGATAATAATGAGGATGTGTATAGTTTGGGAGGTTAATGAGTGTTAACTGCTCTAAAGACTACAATTAAGCAAAAGTTTTCCATCCACCCCAAGCAGAAATCTCCTGTTAATTGTGCCGGCAAGTCATTGATTGCCCATTATTGAGTCAAAACATATAAGGCTTGACAGATGGCTTAATGTCACAAAGTTATTGTGCTCATATAACAAGATTTTTATTACTTCAGATTCAGATGCAAAGGGAAAGAGCTGTGAATAATAAGTATAAAGCAAAATCATGTATATTAGATTGGGCCGTTCTCCAATATCAAAAATATGGAGCTGAGAGCTTTAAGTGAAAGCTTTGGAAGAGTCGCTGAATCAGTTCTGAATATATAAGAACTAAATAAACCCTTAATGTATAAAAGAAAATAAACTATATAAAAACCATTCTTTGTGAGTGACCTTGAGGATGTCATTGAACCACCCAAATAAAAGTTTCCACCTTTTGAAGTACAATGGCAGGACTAATTTGAGAATTAAGACATTACTGAAAGTATTTTGAGTTCTATGAGAATAGGGAAAGGGAAACATGAGAATATAGTTTTATTCTTTGAGTCAAAATATGCTTAAAAGAGAAAATATTAGGTTGACTTCTAGTATTGTTGCCATGTTTGTATATTACCAAGTTACATGATTGATTTCTTTCTTTGTGGCCAGTCCATTAATTGATTCAAACCATGAAAAATGTGCTCCAGATATCTAACAACTGAACAAATAATAAAAAATTATTTTTAATACCAAAGAAGTTATTGACTCATATTACTTAGAGAATAGAGAGCTAACAAAGGAACCAAAAAGATCTGGGTTCAAGTCTTGGTGCTGACATGTTTATTGCTCCATGCTGGAAATGCTGACCTGAATGACTTAATGGAGCTTCAAACTTTGAACTTCCCACATCATTGAAATCTTTGCATTTTATTTCAACATATCAGCATTCTTTGAACAGATGACAAATTTGTCTGCATTGGTACTCAAAGAAGGAATGGACTTCAAGTCTTTATTCTTTACTTGGAGTCCATGGACACCTTTCCCATTGAGAGATTTCAGGGGAACATTGTAAATTATATCCCTATTTTCATGAACCTTTGATTTTCTTTGTAATTTGATGCATTTTATTTTATGCATTTAAAAGAAACTATTCTGAGGAGAGGTCAATTGGCTTTTCTAGACTATCAGAGTACTTCATGACACAAAAAAATTAAGAAAACTTGCTTTGAGAAGAGCCTAGAATAAGTAAAATGAACCAACTACAGTATACCTAAAGAAAACATCAGGAGGACTTCAACAAAATTATTTCCAAGAGCTATTAGGTAACCCTTTGTCAATGTGTTCTACAAGGTGAGTCCATTTTCTCTTAGATACTATTGGTACTTTTTGGAGATAATTTTACTAGTTTTTGTGGGCTTTAGTTTTGAATCATTGCTTTCTTTATTACCCTAGAAATTATCCTCTTTTAAAAAAAGCTATTTGTCTGCCCAACTTAACCGATAATAATAATAATAATAATAATAATCAGTAGACAGAGGAATACACTCTGATCTCACAATCCATCAGTTCACCCTGAAGATAGACATCCCTTCCAACATCTCCACTAACACATGAGTGCAAGTAGGAATTGAGATAAAAGCCTCAGAACATGTCTTATGCCAGGGGTGTCGAATTCAAAGAAAATTATTCCTGTAGGCACATGACTTAGGAAACCAAACACAAACATTATCTATATAGCCATGTATTAGTATTTATTTTATTAAATATTTGACAGTAAGTTTTATTCTGTTTCAGCCTCACTTGGGAGTATTGTGGGAACATTGTGGAACGAATATGTCCTGCCAACCACATGTTTCATACCATCTTAGATTAAACAGCAACAACAACAAATCACTGAATTTCAGAGTTAGGAGGTACTCCAATGGTCATATATTTCAATCTATAATCAAAAATAAACTCTTCAGTATATCTGAGAAGCAGTTTTAGAACCCATTCTCAAAGACCTCCATTGAGGGTAAATCTACTATGCCCACTTTTAAAAAGGTATATTTGTTGCAAAAAAATTTCTCTTTCTGCAGTTTATTGGCACTATTCATGATTCTGCATTCTATGTCATAGAGGCTATGTCTAACCCCTCTTCCACAATTACTCTTCAAGCATTTGAACAGAGTTGTTATATATGTGTAATGCATTCTCTTGTCATGTTTAATACTTCCAGTTTCATCATTTGATCCTTCTTTGGAATGTATCAGGAGACCTTCAGTCTCCTGATCATCCTTCTTCTTCAGAAACTCCTTCAGGAAATGTATCATTTTGCCTATCTTTGTATTCCTCTTCCATTTTGGATCTTAACACTAAACTATAGACTCCCCCTAGAATATTCCTCCTTTTTGCAGGTACCCTTCTTCCGCTGTTGAGTTTTTCTGGGGAAAGGACCAAATTTGCTACTTTCAATCCCCAACTGACTCTTTTGGCTTTTTAAAATTCAGCCCCATATTCCTACTGAATACTTCCACTACCCCACTCATTCCTCTTTTCAGCTGTTTTTTTATGTGCCTTTACTCATCTCAATGGGATTTCCTTGAAGGTAAAGAATGTCTTTCATCTAGTTTATATTTGGATACACTGTGCTGAGTAGAGTGTTTCCACATAGTGGATACTTAACAAATATATATTGATTTTCTTCAACTTAGCAAAGACTTTCTTAAAAATAGTGCCCAGAATTAAGTACAATGCTCTACATTTGTCTGACAATGGCAAAATGTCACAGACGTCATCCTGATATGATTTAAATATTATTTCTGTGGAAGTGGATTCCATTTCCCTTCATCACCTCTTTCTTTCCAAATCTTCAGCAAGTACCAAATGTATAGGGGAGTTTAAAAAAAACTCAAACAGCAGCTTCCTCCCCCTATTTTTATTAACATTTTATAAGCATGACTATTATTTTTGAAGTAGTCAGAAGAGAGTGGCAAAATTTTTAGATCTGGAATCATAGGATTTGAATTTGTTACTTACAACCCATGGTACTGAAAATTATGTCTTTGGTCTTAAACTCCTCTACCTATAAAATAAGGAAGATAATCCTTGAGACTCCTTCCAATTCTAAATCTTTTATTTCTTATAATGTATCTGACTTCCTTCATTGGTAAAGTAGAGCCTCCATCACAATCTGCATTTTTTCATGGAAGAAAGTCTAGTCTAGTTGAGACCATTTGCCTTGGGTCACCTGTTAGACCATAGCTCCTGGGCTCATAGTTATGACCTGAGTTTTCAAGGTTGGTACTAGGAATTCTGAACACTGGAGTTAAAAAAAAATGAGTGTTCAGCTTCCTCACATAGAAAAAGGAGAGGGTGGATTTGTAAAATCAGAAGCATTATGATATAATGATGAAGCCCCTAGATTTAGGTTCAGAAAGACAGAAGTTTGATTCCAATTTTAGTATGTGTACTGCCAAAATGAGTACATCAGACATTTAATTTGAATCTCAGACACTTACTAACAACTGAATGACTCTGGGCAAGTCACTTAAATTCTCTGGGAATTAATCTTCTCATACAATTTTAAATTTATGATATTTTGATGGGATATTCTCTAAAGTCTTTCCAGACTTAAAAATATATGATTTCCTATGTCATATCTTTTCATCAAATTAAAACATTCCCACTCTGAGTTTAGCTAGGCTGTCTAGTAATAGAATTCTGGAGTAGCCAAATGACCTTTAAAAAAGTCATCCGAACTCTCCCAGTTTCAGTTTCCTCTCAATGAAATGGGAGCAGTAATATCAACCTTCCTCGCAGACTTTCTGGGCCGATCAAAATAGGCATCACAACTTGCTAACTTTACATTCTATTCAGATTTCTACTATTTTTATTGTAGATAAACTGCTTGGGCAGGTCCACAAACAACCAAGCAAACAAACAAAAATAGAGAGAAAGAGATAGTGATGAAAAAGGAAAGTATCAGAAGACATATTCAACTTTACAGATCCAAATTATTTCTTCTTCACATAGAATATCATCATACTCTAAATATTGTGTTTTCTCCTGATTTGCATTGCTGGAGAGTTGAAGATGTTCCAATCCAACATCTGGAGTTTACCCTAGAGTTTCACCTAATCTCCTTGTCTGACACCATCTTATCCCCAATACTCCAAGGATGGAAGGAAGCAAAACTCTTGTATTTTTTTTTTTGTTGTTTTTTAAAGAATCCAGTTGTTGCCTGTTCTGAATATGGAGGTAACATATCACTTTCTTAAACTGTGGTTCTTTTTATAGGATTTAGCCATGATCTTTACCCTGTACTTCCTCCCAAGTCATCTCCCTGTTGACACAGTGAATAAGACACAAAGTAAGGGAAACAGACTGAATGTGTGGAAGAAAGTGGTTTTCCTGGTCAGAACAGACATGTGAAAGCTTTCAGAACTTCCTTCCCAACTCTTGGACTTTTTTGATGATTGGTATAGCGTGGGTAGTGGAAACAGATGCTATCAGATCTCCAGTTTTTTTGGCTCAGGATAAAGCGAGCAAAGGCTAACGCAGTCATGCTGTTTTGCAAACTGCCATACACAGTTCATCTTTCCAAAACACATTTGGGAAGTAGGGAAAATTGTCAGGGCTCACAGACACTGTGAATGTCTCCACCTCCCTCTCCTTTGCAGGGCTCAGGGAGGAGACAGGAGCAAACTCACTGGTGGCTCAGTCTGAGTTGTACACAGTAGGGACTCCAGACTTGTGCTGGCAGCTGCTTTCAAAATTCTCTTTCTGAGGATGAGAAATCTGCAGGCGCAATCCACAGTGTTTCCATGGGGTCTTAAAGAGTGATGTCTGCCCCTCTGTCTGGCAAAAGGGTAACAACCTGAAAGCCAGTATTGGAGCCAGTACTTTTCACTCCTGCCCTTGGTGTCTCCTGTGTCCTTGAAGGAGTTTTCTCTTCCATTTCTTTGTCTCAGTTTCTCCACAGGTAGAAGCATTGTAAAACTGGAATATGATTCACTGCTGCTTATCTCCTAGAGGGGTGTTGGGAGTGTTTGGTTAATACAGTACAAGAGAGAGTTCCTAATTAATTAAGATTCCTTTGAGGCTGATAAGCATTCTTATTATATCCATGATAGACAGAATTGGCTAGTAGCTGTCATATGTTGGATCAGTAAATTTATAATGCCAGCAATTAGGAGTTACTTGGACCTGAAGGAGATGTTTCCAAACAATCTCAGTGCAGATACCAACACTCTGAGGTGCTTTGGGTTGGAAATTTAGAGGAAAGCAAGTGAAAATATCATTTTCTTAAGTGACTTTGTCCAGGGTATCCTGATGATTTTGGAAGCTAGGGTGGGCTGCTAAAAATCAATCAACCAATCAATCAATTTATTTTCATTTATTAAGCATCTGCTATGACAATCTATGTAGCAAAAATATAGTTTGCTAAGATAAAGTAAGCCTTCTCTCATCCCCCCACATGTTATTGCCTCCTAATTATTCCATATTTATCTAATCTATATATACTTATATCTTATGCATACATTTTATTTCCCATGATGAAATGTAGAATTCCTGAAGACAGGTGCTATTTTCTCTTTTTCTCTTTCTTTCCTTCCTTTCTTTCCTCCTCCCTTCTTTCAATCTTCTCACAATTACTGTGATAAGTATAGGGGATAGGAAGACAAATAATGAAATAATGCCTGGCTTCAAGAAACTCAGATTCTACCTAAGAAACAGGTGTGAAAACCATTTTTTAAAAATTTCCATTTACTTTTTTTTTTTTCACTGATTTCAAGAGACCCCTTGTTAAGTAACTTTTGGCCACAAAAGTCAGGCATGAGATCTATTTTTTTTACTACTTTTTTCTAACAATCTTCTTTTCTGTCTCAATGGGTAAAAAACTCCCTTTAGAGAACTACTAAGATCTGATAAAGTACAATTTAGTTATCCTTTAAAAAAAAGCCACATCGTGCATTCAAAGCCTTGTGACTTCAATTTGCCTTGAAAGGAACTCATGTCTGTGACAGATAAGACCTATTTAGGCTCTTGTCCAAGAGTACACATACCAGAGATAGAAGAAAAATATTACTCAACAGGCTCTAAGATTTAGAAATCAACCATTCCTCATTTTTTAGAAGAAGAAAGTGAAGTCCACAGATATTGTGTAACTATGGGAAAAAAAATATCCCTAGTTGGTATCCCAAAATGCCAATAATGAAAACATGGTATCCTGAATTAGTTTCATATTCTTTCATCTATACCTTTCCTGATTCCCCAAAGCCTTCTGGTGATATCCTCTTTCTTGAATTGAGGCCCCTAAAATCCAAGTCAAACATCTAAAATGCCTCTCAGATTAGAACCTTCTGTACCTGAATATCAGCACAAGAGTTGGGATGATGGATAACCATAAGAGTTAAACTGGGAAGGTCAGAAATAAAACAGCAGCTAGGTTTGTGCTCTGGAATCTCATCTGGTTCTGCCAGGTGTTAGACTCCCATTTGTCACCAAAGTGTTTTGCAATTGCACCAGACCTAGATTTCATTGGTCTAAAGAACTCATGTTGAGAAAAAAAGAAAAAAATCCCTCTAGCAACATTAAGCAGCGCTTGCTCTACAATGCATATTTTTTTAGGTTTTTTTTGCAAGGCTTTTGCAAGGGTTAAGTGACTTGCTGAAGGCCACACAGCTAAGTAATTATTAAGTGTCTGAGCCTGAATTTGAACTAGGGTCCTCCTGACTCAAGGACCAGTGTTCTATCCACTGTACTACCTAGCTGCCCCTGCAATGTATTCTCAATGTCCTGGACTCTCTTCTTTCATCCCTGTGTACTATTTGACTTGGTTATCTCTTCAGCTCCTATGGATTGAGTTATCATCTTGATGTTAGACCCAGATATTTCCCCTTAACCTTCAATACTTCATCTTTATTTGCCTATTAGACATCTTAAACTGTATGTACTATAAGAATCTGACATGAACCACACTGGAATATTTTTTTCTCCAAAACATTTCCCATGACCAAAATCCTTTATGGCCATCAAAGACACCATCATTTTCCTAGGTTCAAAGACTCAAAACCTATTTTTTATCTTTGACACCTCACTATCTGACTCACTTCTCCTCTCCATATCTAATCTGCCAAGTCTTTTCAAGTTTACTCTTGCAACATCTTTCATACATATCCTCTTAATTCCTCTGACACTTTTGCTAATCTCATACAATGGTTCATATCCATCTATGCCTGAATTATTGCAATAGTTATCTGGCTAAGTTCCTTGCCTCAAGTCACTCTCCCTGTCTGTTTGTCCTCCAATGTGTTCTTCCTCAAGTGCAGCACTGAAAAGGTCCACCCCCCCCACCAACACCATTCACCTTTTGATGAACTTTTTGAAAGAAGGGGATATCCTTTGTCTTTCTTTGTATCCCAGTCCTTAGTACAGTACCTAGAAATTAGTAGTTTCTTTAAGAAATCCTTATGGACTCTCTATAACTCTTAGAGTATTAATATCTTGCCCAAGATCACCCACTTAGTTTGTGTCAGAAATGAGAATTGAATACAAATATTCCTGAATCTGAAGCCATTTTTTATTCACTACTACTACTACTACTATTACTACTTCTACTTCAGGTTTGTTACCTAGATAAATAAATCATTGCTTAATCCACCATACTTGGGACAGTTTGATCACTAACTGGCTAGAGAAAGGGTCATAATCAACACAAAATAAGAAGAAAGTAGGAAGGTGAGAAGATCCATTTGCAATTTGAATACCACTAATCTAAAAAAGTACTGACTCTGAAAAATGGCAAATGGATAACAGTAAAGATGCCCCTTGGGTATCATCAGGTCTTATAACTATTTAAGTAAAGTCAAAACAATTATCACAATAAGAAAACAAAAACAAACAAGTAAAAAAGCAAAAAACCCTAAGGTGGTTGAGAGAGAGGGTTAAGAATGGCCTTCCCCAATAATCTCTTGATCCTCTTGAGGAATGGACAGACCTGGAAGCCAAGAGCAACTCCATTGTATAATGTAAACTTTTGTGAACCATTTTGGAGGAGAATGATGTTGTACAATCCATTAGTTGAAAGTTAATGGAAAAGCAAAAAAATAAATAAAATAAATCTAAGATAAATCTAAGACCAAATGATTTCAGATTATTTTGAGATAATTTAGAGCTTGAGTTGAAAGATAAACAGCAAATCAAAATGACATGAAACTGGGGCAGCTAGGTGGCATAGAGGGTAGAGCACCAGCCCTGGAGTCAGGAGGACCCGAGTTCAAAAATGACCTCAGACACTTAATAATTACCTAACTGTGTGACCTTAGGCAAGTCACTTAACTCCATTGCCTTTGCAAAACAAACAAAATGACATAAAACTGATTTTCCTATATTTTTCATGACAGCTATTCTTTCTATTGGAAATGATTGCCTTAATATACTCTGTGCAAATATTTTTAACTTTACTTTTTTAATTTATTTATTTTCATCCATATGCACATGCATATTTTTAAGTTACAAAATTTCCTTCCACACTCCCTTCCCACCCCCTTACCCTCACAGGCAAACTAGTCAGGTTAGCATTATATATATATATATATATATATATATATATATATATATATATATAGATATAGATATAGATATAGATATAGATATAGATATATAGATATATATAGATATATATATATAGATATATATAGATATATATATAGATAGATAGATATAGATAGATGGATATAGATATAGATATAGATATATTTGTGATAAAAATGTTTGTGGATTAGTCATTTTCATATGAAGAATTAGGATTAGGGAAAGAAATACATAAGAAATAATTTTTATATAGTGCTAATCAGATTATGAAAGGTTGATTTTTTTAGTATGCGTTTTGTTGTTTTGTTTTGCCTCCTCTGGTGGGGATAACATGGTCCATGGCCATCTAATATGATTATCCTAGCTCTCTGAACTGCTGAGAAGAGCTGCTTCCATCAGGGTTGTTCATCTCACAATGTTTTTGGTGTGTATGTTGTTCTGTTGGTTCTACTTCCTTTGCTCAGTATCAGATCCACTTATTCCATTCTTCTCCATTTATGGTTTATTATAAAACAATAATGTTCCATAGTATTCATGTACTATAATTTGTTTATTCATTCCTCAATTGATGGGCATTCTCTCTTTGCCACTACAAAAAGAGCTGCCATGAATATTTTGGGAAATGTACAACTTTTCTCTTTTTTGTAATTTATTCTTTTTTTATATAATTTTTTTTTAGATTTTTGCAAGGCAAACGGGGTTAAGTGGCTTGCCCAAGGCCACGCAGCTAGGTAATTATTAAGTGTCTGAGACCGGATTTGAACTCAGGTACTCCTGACTCCAGGGCCGGTGCTTTATCCACTATGCCACCTAGCTGCCCCATGTAATTTATTCTTGATATAAACCTAGAATTGAAATTTCTGGGTCAAAGGGTATGAACAGTTTTATTGCTCTTTGGGCATCGTTCCATATTGAAAATTCAAATTCTTATTAGGAAAGAGAATGAAAGGATGAGAGAGACTTATCAAATATGTACAGGAGAAATCTATACTGGAAGCTACAAAATTTTAAAGGCCTCACGTGCTTAGTTATCATTTTTGTAATATACTTAAAAGAGAATTTTAAAGAAGATCCTGAAAGAATAAAAAAGTTCATGAATGATAATATTCTTTCTCATTTAGAATTATTGACCAAAACATATTAGCAATTACTTATGCTTAATTCTTTTTTTCTTTTCCTTAAAATCTTCATTAGAGTGATCTAAATATCCAGGATTTTCTGGATGGAAATATTAGAAAGAATTAGTTAAAGCTGAGATAGTTTTCCAAAGTTGCACAATTGAAAAGATTGTGGACAATGCATCCCTCGTACGAGTATTCATAACTTATGACATGATGTTGGCTCTACAAAGAAAACAAAGAAAAATATAAAAGTCAGCAATGTCTATTGTTATGCATGTAACTTGCTTTCACCAGGATATACTACATTAAGGTTATTATCAATAAACCTTAATGGATCCTGGAAGGTATAAAATCTATATAAGGTAGAAACATCAACCTTGGTACTCAAACTAGTTTATCAGCTTCTATTATATCTCAGTCTTATTTGGCAGATCTCCAAATAGGTGGCTGCTACAACCTCTCTTTGTCACACTCTTTTCCCAAGGTCTGTTGTGATTCCCAGAAGTGGGGGAAGGAGATCAGCAATGTCACCTCTAACCTAATTCCAAAACAATCCTCTCTATAATCTTAACATTTTTTTTTGTCTAGCATGAATGTGAGTCTTTCATGGTCTTCATAAAACTCATAAGCCACTCTCATAGAGAAGAAAAATTGTCACTTAGGCTTGGCTACTCTTTAAGTAGCCAGACAATGCTATTAGAATATCATAAGGCAAAATATATGTAAGAACAGGGATAGCATAGCAAGTTTCATAAAGAACATGAAGAGGGACTGCTAGGTGGCACAGTGAATAGAGAAGTAAGGAGGACTTGATTTCAAATTCAACCTCAGACACTTGACATTTACCGATCTGTGTGATTTTGAGCAAGTCACTTAAATCTGATTGCCTTGCATCCAGGGTCATTTGTGGTCATCCTGATTCATATCTGACCATTGGACCCAGATAGCTTTGGAGGAGAAAGTGAGGCTGGTGAAGTATCCCCTCACTCACAGTCAATACACTTGCTTGTCATGGCATCTCCTGCCTGATGTCATAAACTTCTTTGAGAACAAAAGACAACAAAAAGTTGAGAAAAAATTATTTGCTTATTTACATGTAAGACATCTATTCAGGCCACTTGCATTGCTCATTTAAGAGAACCTTCTTATCTCTCCTTGCCATTCTCTGGATTTTTGCTTTCAGTTAGGTTTATCTTTCCCTTTCTCTTTTCCCTTTCCCTTTCCTTCTTTCCACAGCCATTTATAAAGTCCATCATATAGACATTTTGCTATCTTGTTCTTCTTTTTCTTTGAAATGCTTTTGATGCTGTCCCCTGTATGATATTACAGCTTCTTCACTCTTTTTATCAGATCAAATCCCTTAAATCAATTCATTACTTTCACTTCATATTATTTAGGATTATTATTTAGATCATACCTATATGGTCCATTAATTATAACTATTTTTTCGAATTTAAGTCTGAATTTTTTCAATAAGAAACTCATGATCTGAGCCACAGTTAGCTCCAGGTCTCATTTTAACAGATTGTGTTTTAGCATCCACCTATAGCTGCAAAGTAGATGATCAATCTGATTTTTATAGGCATCATTTATTAATATCCTTAAGCAGAGTTATTTCTTGGGTTGTTGAAAAACTCTATTAGTCTCTGTTCTGTTTTATTTCATAATCAACAACCTCTGATGCAGAAGATACCAGTCTGATGATAGATTCCAGACAGAAAATGAAGAGGAATTAAGAAACCTCTTGATGACATTGAAAGAGGAGAATGTAAAAGCTGGTTTAAAGCTTAAAAATATAAGAAGATAACAAAAAACTAAGATGTTGCCAACCAGTCCCATCATTTTCTGGCAAATAAATGGAAAAAAATTGGACACTATCATTTTTTTAAATTCTTGTATTCAAAGGTCACTCTAGATGGTGATTACATCCATGCAATCAATAGATGCTTGTTCCTTGGAAGGATACTAAGGCATACTAAAAAGCAGAGCTTGTTTTGCCAAAAAAAATTCATATAGTTAAAACTTTTTTTTTCCACTTGCAATGTGTGGCCATAAGAGTTGGACTATAAGGAAATTTGAACAATAAGAATCAATGCTTTAGAATTGTGGAGCTAAGAGAAGACATTTTTATAATCCTTTGGACTCAAGGAGATCAAATCAATCAATCCTTAATGAAATTATTCCAAGCTATTTGCTGGAAGGTAGAATATTAAAGTTGAAACTTAAGTACTTTGGTCACATAATGAAAATAAAGGATTCACTAGAAAACACTGATGTTGGGAAAGTGAAGGCAAAAGGAAAAGGGGATGGCAGAGGAAGTAATGGACAGATAACATCATGAACTGGAGAGATAGTATAATGATCCTGAACTTAGACAAACTCTAAGAAATAGTAGGGGATAGAAGGGCTTGATATGATATGGTCCATAGGATCAGGAAAAAGCAGACTTGAACAAGGCACTTTTTATCTGCTTTTTCCGATTAGGCAAAAGTATGCAACAGGGTAAAATCTAAGGAATATTGAGAAATATTCTATCTATTCTTACTTATACACAAAAATCTCTATAGCTTAAGATTGAAGAGTTATAGTTGAATGGTTTGGATAAGGAACATTTCCATAAATTGAGGCAATAACTGCTGCAAGAAATCAAGTGGAATTGATTACTCAATCTGAGGCTGTCTAGGGGAAAACGTTACTATATAAATGCATTTTTAAAAATTATCAAAGGGATCTGTATAAAGAAGATTCTATGGGCAATATATAGTTTCAAAAACGTATGCTTTCCTGAAATAAAAAGTTAAAGAATATCTATATAAGTAAAATATTTACTTTGGGAATTTCAAGACCTACGCTCCGAGAAAGTACATTTGAAAGAGACCCAGTGGAACATATTCCAGCACACATTTAGAGGGATTACTAAATTGTTCTCTTATTTGCATTGTACTTATTCTAGATGTATTACCTTTAAAATAAAATGCTAAAAGATTTATTTGATTTGAAAAGTCTTTCAGCATCTGACCGCAACTTACCTCTCTAGCCTCATTATCAATTAGGTCCCTTCCTACAATCGAAGGTCTAGTTAAACTGGACTTGTTTCTATTTCTCACACATAGCACTTTGCTTTTGCAATGGTAGTCCTAAATTGCCTGGAATTCATTTCCTCTATTCCTATATCATAGAATCGCACTTTGTTTGAGACTGAGCCTAAGCATGAAGCCATCTATGTGAAATCTTTCTAGATTTCCTAATTTATACAATTCCCCATAACTATCCAATATTTATTCTGTATATATTTTGTATGTAAATGCATATCCATTCTTATATTCACATATAAATATAGGCAAATATAATGCATTGGGTATCTCTCCCAACAGAATCAAAAGTCCTTCAGAAAGTTTTGATATCTAACACAATACCCTGTCTTATAATAGATACTTATTAAATTCTTGATTGACATTGATGGAATTATTCCATTGTGGTGATGTCCACAAGCTAATTTGCCAATTTTCAATATAATTGAAACTATACTACCTTGTTTCATGAAAACTGAATGAGTATGATGGATTTCTTGGGACAAAAATGTATTTTACATTGATCCAGCAAGAAATATTTTTTTTAATAGTCAGTCATCTTCAAATGAGAGACAGTCTGTCATAGTAGATAGGGAGCTAGACCTTGGAGCTGAACAGACAAGGGTGCAAGTCACTCTCTTGTCCTCAGGCAAGTGGCTCAATATTTGATTGCTCTGGACAACTCTCTGATAAATACCATAAACTGTAGAGAAAATGTCAACCTGCCTTGATAGAGGGATTTTCCTCACCCTATTGCTCCCCCAGCTAATGAAATCACAAGTCAAATCTCTATCTCTTGTCCATTCCTAGAGGCTGATAATACCTATAGTTCCAATCTTTGAAAGCGAGTTTGTGTTAGTATGAGACTTGGTTTAAAATGGCTCAACAAGAAAGAAAAAAAATGAGGAAATATATATAAGATCATTTCTTCCCCTATGGATTACAGTGTACTTCATCTAATGCTTCCGATTCTATTGGTCTGCTTGAGGGAATAAGGTCCTACCAGGATACCTTTCACCTCTCACATTTTCTATTCAAAGACTGTCAAAGGCAGATGGCAGCAAATGCTATCTTTATTGAATCATGATCCTTAGGACTTTCCCAGAAATAAGCAAGAATTAAAGTACAAAGATTGAGGGGAGGAGAGTGAGAAAAAGAAAGGAAGAGTCATGAGAGCATTGGGAATCCTAGTTTGACAGAAAAATTATTTGTAAGGGAGGGGAGTTGGACTCAGGGGTGTATGGATTGTAGAGGCTCTGGAGTAAGCCCACCTAGCAACCAAAATAAATATCCATCAACAAAAGACGGAAAAAAGCTCACTGAACTTGCCCGCCAAGTTTGTGTGAGTATTCCCCAGATACTTGAACTTATTTAAAAGAGACTGAAGATTTTCACTCAAACAATGGCGCCTCCTTGTTTTGTTTTGTTTTATTTTGTTTTTCCCTGCTTATCAATTGGGAAGGTAACTGGCAAATCAAGAAATGGGAATTGGAGAGTGGGATGAATTTAGGGAGGCAGAGACATGCTGAGAAAATAATTGTTCGCCTGTCAAAAACCAATATTTGAATTTCATCTGAGTCCACTAGAATTCTGAGAAAGCAACAGTAGAATAATCCTGAAATGCATGTTCAGCCACCATCTAACTCTGACTAGGTTTTTTTCCTCCCTCCTTGGTCACATTTTCTATCTATTCTCACTATGTACGATCTGTAATCCCCAATGCTGATCACCTCCCTCTGAATAGGCAATGGTATGGAAAGTAGCAGATATCACCCTGGTTGTTCATAACATTTTTGGTGTCTCTCATCTCCTCTGGACTTCCATGACCAAACTTAGTTTTAGACCCTTATTGCTAGATTCTCTCCTGATCTATTATATTAGGTTTGAATTGGTCTCCCTGCCTCCAGGCTCTTCTCTCTCCCATTCATCTTTCACATAGCAGCCAAAATAAGGTTTCTAATGCAATCGGCTGATTATGATTATTGCTTGAAAACTGCATCTGCTTCAAGTGATAAATGAATAATATATAAATGTCTCAGGCCAGTGGTCAAAACCTGTCAAAGTCTAACTAGTCTAGATTTCCAGTAGTAGTTCATACCATTCACCAAAGAAACAAATATGAACTTTTCAACATATGAAGTACAGAAAAGAAGCTTACATGTGCTGTTACGGTCCATCATTCCTTTTTTAAAAAATACTTTATTTTTTTACAGTTATATGTAAAGATAAATTTTAAGACATTTTTATAAAATTTTGAGTTCCAGTTTTTTCCCTTCCTCCTTCCCTCCCCTTCCTTAAGATGGTAAGAAATCAAATATTTCCATATTAGTCATGTTGTGAAAGAAAAAACAGTTTAAAAAAATAAGTTTTCAAATAAAAAAATCATGACAGAAAAAATAAAGTCAAAATAGCATGATTTGATCAGAATTCAGACTCTACCAGTTCTTTCTCTGAATGTGGATAGCCTTTTTCATTATGTATCTTGTGGAATTGATTTGGATGATTGTATTGCTGAGAAGGACTAAGTCAATTATAGTTGACCACTGCATAATGTTGCTGTTACTGTGTACAATATTCTGGCTATTCTCACTTCATTTTGCATCAGTTCATGTTAGTCTTTCCAGGGTTTTCTGAAATCTGCCTGCTCATAATTTCTTATAGCACTACAGTATTCCCTTACTTTCATATACCACTATTTGTTCAAGTCTTCCTTAATTGGTGGACAACTCAATTTACAGTTCTTTTCCAACAAAAAAAATACCTGAGCTGCTACAAATATTTTTGTATATGTAGATCCTTTTGTCTTTATAATGATCTCTGAGATAGAGACTTAGCAGTGTTATTGCTGGATCAAAGGGTATGTACAATTTGGTTGCCCCTTGAGCATAGATCCAAATTGCTCTAAAGAAGGGGTGAAACAATTCAGGACTGCACCAACATTGTTTAAGTGTTTCAGTTTTTCCATATCAACTCCAAAATTTGTTTATTTATTTATTTCTGTCAACTCACAATTAATAGGCATGAGGTAGCATCTTGAAGTTTCTCTAATCAATAGTGATTTAAAGCATTTTTTCCATATACTACAGATAGCTTTGATTTCTTCACCTGAAAACTTCCTGTTCGTATCCTCTGACCCTTTATCAAATGGGAATTGCTTTCATAGTCTTATAAATTTGACTCAGTTCTCTACATATTTGAGAAATGAGTCCACCAGAAACACTTGCTGTAAAATTTGTTTCCCAGTTTTTTGCTTCCCTTCTAATCTTGGTTGTATTGTTCTTTGTTTGTTATGCTCTATCATTTCCCAATGGGAAGCTTTCCTGTCCTTTTTTGAATCCTGAAACTCATCATTCTTTAAAATGAAGTCAACTCTAAAACTCTTACCTCCTTAAATCCTTTTCCTCCCTAGCTATAAGTCTTCATCATGCCCTCCAACCTCTTTGCCCACTTCCCTTTTCAAATTCATTTTATGTGCTGTCTCCCTATTAGACCAATAACTCCTTGAGGGCATTGACTTTCTCATATTATTCTTAGTATCTTCAAAGTTTAGTATAGAGTCTGGTGCTTGAGAAATTTGTATTGACACTGACTGTGATAGACTCTCTATGTGTGTGTGTACATGTGGACTAAATCAAACTCCATATTACTGAAATTATCCTGCTTATCAAAGTTCCTTATGCATTTTGTATGTTTTCTTCTGTATATTCATTTTAATGTTTTGTCAGTGCTCTTGATCCCCCCATACACATTTGTCTTGCTTCACTATAATTCTCTCCCTTCATCTACTTCATCTAATTCATCTCTCTTCAATCAACCTCTGTCTGTTTCTGTCTGTTTTTGTCTCTCTCTCTCTCTCTTTCCCCTCATAAATAGATTTATATAACTATAGATAATATATAGCTATCTATAGATCTCCTTGGAAACAATTCAATAAGCATGTTTTAGGTATCTGCTTAGTGGTATGGACTATGATAAATACTGAAGACAGAAAGAAAGGCAAAAAGAATTTCTGCCCTGAAGAAACCTGTAAACTAATGAGGGGGATATGACAATATGCAGACAACCATGTAAAAACAAGATAGTCATACATACTTATACACATTTTGTATATGCCTTATATATTTATGTGTATTTATTTAGATATGTGCATGTGCAGGTTCATATGCATGTGTCTGAATGTCTGCATATGAAATATCTTCAGAGGGAAGGCACTAGAATTAAGGAAGACCTGAATAGGCTTATGGCAGAAAGTGAGATTTTATTTGAAACTGGAAGATACCAGGAAAGCTGGGAAGGGCAGGTGAAGAAGAAGAGAATTCCAGGAGTGGAGGGTAGTCAGTGATGGGCACTAGGAGATGGAGTATTTCATGGAAAAAAAATAGCAAGGAGTCCAGTGTCACCAAATCACAGAGTATGGAAGATAGAGAATTGTATGAAAAGGCTAGATCAATAGGAGGGATTCAGATTCCAAAATGAACCGATTTAAAGTTCAAATGAGGCATCAATGAATAGAGTTCCAGGGCTGGAGTCAAGAAAACCTGAATTCAAATATGATCTCGGACACTTACTAGCTGCATAACCCTGGACAAATAATTTTAACACTTATTCCCTTAATTTCTATACAAAATTTCTATATAAAAATTAACTGGAGAAGGAAATGGGGACCAGTGGAGTGGTCCAGTTATCATGAAAATCACAAATGTCATGGATATTTGGACAAGAAGGAAACAACTGAATGACAACAACATAAATTCAAACAGAGTATGTTATATTTGATCTAAGAGATAATAGGGAGACAATAGAATTTATTGAATGAGGGAAGTAGTCTGGTCAGACCTGTACTTTAGGAATATGATTTTGAGAACTAAATAGAGACATAGATTGTAATGGAAAGAGACATGGCAGAGATGCTATCCAAGAGACTGTTATAAAAGTTCACATATCAGGCAACGAAACCTTGTAGCAGTGATAGTATCAGAGGAGACAAGGACCTATAACACAAAAAAGATAAGAGAAAATATATAGGCAAATATATTTATTCTCTCTTCTAGCTAAATTGGCCTACTGAGTTGCTGTTTTTGTTGTTGACGATGATGATGTTGACTTATTCAGTTCTTGTTCAGTTGTTTTCAATTATATCTGAAGCCAGATTTGAAATCAGGAAAATGACTCTTCCTGACTTCAGGTCTGGAACTTTATTCTCTGTCCATTCTAGCTCCCATTGTACTGTCTTATATATAAGACCTGAGTTCTAGGCATACTTTAAATATTTCTTAGCTATTTGATCCTGTTATATTTATCATCTTAACAGATTCCTTATTTGTCAATTAAATATAATAATGATACCCATCGTCAGGCATGTTGCTGGGGAAAATTGAGTCTGGTGGATGACTTGAACTAATCAGCAGTGGGCTAAACCTGATCCTATATTAATTGGGGGAGATCTTTTGGATTGTGGAGCTACCAGGCTGGCTAATGAAGGGGAAAACCATCCCCATAAGAAATAAAGCACAGTAAAGAGCTGATGCCTCTGAGTAATCTGACTTTACCACTTTCAACTTTGGTGACAAAGAAAGATGCAGTCTCAAAAATAATAACTTAATTTATGCTTAACATAGTTCCTACCTCACAGTGTTGTTGTAAGGAACAAATGAAATAAAATGAGCAGTTTGTTTCATAAGCCTCAAGACATCATCATCATCATCATCATCATCATCATCATCATCATCGTCATCGTCATCGTCATCGTCATCGTCATCGTCATCATCAGTCATTAGTACATTTGTATGCCCAGCATTTAGCATAGCTTGCAAGTAGTTGCAAGTTGCAAAATATTTATTAATTAAATTGAGATAGGACAATGCATAAAAATAGTCTTGTGAAATTTTAAGGTTCACACCCTCATATTTGACCATAAAATGTGTCTTTGGTTTCAGTTGACTCTCAAGATGAATAGATAACCCCATTTCTGACACCTTAACACAAAGTTTTTTCAAACTCTAGTTTATTTTCCCAATTCATTCTCAAACATTTGGTCACATATCAAGTGTGCCAAACAACAATGACAAAAACAATCACCCAGTAAAGAGGAAATCTTTTTAAGATGTTCCTCCCCCTCCCACCTTCTAAACTTGTCTCTGTACATCTGCATATGTTGGAGATGAATGGGCCTTCTTTTGGGAAATCCCATAAGGTGATTCTGGGATGAGCAACATTCATTTAACAAGCGCACTCTGCCATGCAGGCGGGACCTGCCAGGAGCAACAGCATGCTTGCAATAGAAATGTTGTTTAATGAATATTTATTGATTATGAATATTCATTAAATTAACATCTTTATAGCTGGCCCTGGGCTTTGTAACTTTATGGCACTAGAGTAGTTGAGTTTCATGACCATCTTAGAACCTTTTGAAATTGCAGATCAAATAATTTTATAAATGGAGAAGAATAAAAACCTGAAATATTCTTGTTAAGATGGAGGTTTACCAGCTTGATTCTTGAATGTTGGGTGCTGGTGAGAAGGGACTTTCACTCAACTCAGAATTCAGTGGATGATGCTCAGCACAGGAATCATATCCCTAAAAAAGTCAAATAGCAGCCAACATTTTCCAGGATAATAACCTGTTCTTTAATGGCCTAGGCAGAGTCAGCTTAGAATGCTGTTTATTGTAGTACATCCTTCACTTTGGAAGAGAACCAATGACACTAGAATTTTAGAGGATGGATGATGTCCTGACTTGTTCAAAAATTGAATTTCTTAAAAATTTTATTTTATTTTTCCAATTAAAACAAAAGTAGTTTCAACATTCATCCATTTGCAAGTTAATGAGTTCCATATTTTTCTCCCACCCTCCCTTTCTTCCCTTTCCCCATGCAGTGAATTATCTCATAAAAGTTGCACATGCACAGTCATATTTAACCTATTTCCATATTAGTCATGTTGTGAAAAAGTAATTAGAACTAAGGGAGGGAAAACCATGAGTAAGAAAGAAAAAATAAAGTTTTAAAAAAATGAACATAATATGTTTTGCTCTGAATTCAGACTCCATAGATTTTTCCTAGATGTAGATGGCATTTTCCATAATAGATCTCTCAGAATTGTTCTGGATCCGTCAATGCGGAGGGGAGTTTCATCCATCAACATCAACAACAGCTTCAACAACACATCCCCACCATCCCCACCAACAGCAATAGCAACAATGATAACATTATCATCAGGAACTGGACAAAATCATCACCCACGGCAACATCAGTAACAGCAGATCAAGAACAATATCAACAGAATCAAACAACTGCGACAACGTTGTCAACACCATCAGCAACAGCAGCATCAACTTCAGTATCACCAGCAACAACCTCGCCGACAGCAACATCAGTGATGACATCATCAATAGTATCATCAGCGTCAACGATTCAGTACCATCAGCATTATTGACACCATCAACAATACCAAAATCCCATCATCATAAATATCAGCCATTGCACCAACAACTTTCACATCAACAACAACATTAGCAGCAACCGAATCAACAACAGCATCAGTATCAACTACAGCAACAACAATGGCTCCAACAACATTCCTGTAAACTTGTATAGTTCCAAAGTGTTTATTTGTATTACCCCACTTGATCCTTAAACAATATACATATATATGCACACATACATACATACATACATACATACATATACATACATATATATAAAATACTGATTCTTCTGCTAGCAATAATAATAATAATAATAATAATAATAATATTAATAGTGGCAAAACAATCCAGTTACTCAATATTTCTTTTTTGTTGTTTGTTTGTTTGTTTTGTTTTTGTCTTTGTTTTTTTTTAAGGCAATAGTATTAAGTGACTTGCCCAAAGTCACACAGTTAGATAGTTATTAAGTGTCTGAGGTCAGACTTGATCTCAGGTCCTTCTGATTCCAGGGTCAGTGTTCTATCCAGTGCACCACCTAAGCTGTTCCACACTCATTATTTCTTTTTTTTTTTTTTTTTTTTGGCAAGGCAAACAGGGTTAAGTGGCTTACCCAAGGCCACACAGCTAGGTAATTATTAAGTGTCTGAGGCCAGATTTGAACCCAGATAGTCCTGACTCCAGGGCTGGTTCTCTATACACTGCACCACCTAGCCTCCCCCACTCATTTCTTACAAAATATTGATTCTCCATAGTATTCACATACCAAAACTTACTCAGTTATTCCTCAAATGATGGACATCCCTTCAATTTCCAATTCTTTGAAATTAAAAAAAGACCTCTTATAAATAGCTTTGAGCATATGGGCCTTTTTCCATTTTTTATGATCTCTTTGGAATATAGACCTAGTAGTGGTATTGATGGATCAAAGGATATTCACAGTTTTATTGTCCTTTGGGCATAGTTACAAACTGATTTTCACAATGGCTGGATTTATTCATATCTTTATCAACAACACATTAATGTAGCAATTTCCCCATATTCTCTCCAACATTGACATTTTCCTTTTTTGTCTTTTTGTAAAGCAATGGGGTTAAGTGACTTGCCCAAGGTCACACAGCTAGGTAATTATTAAGTGTCTGAGGCTGAATTTGAACTCAGGTCCTCCTGACTCAAGGGTCAGTGCTTTATCTACTTTTTTCTCAACTTAACCAATCTGATAGGTGTTAGATAATACCTCAGGATTGTTTTAATTTTTATTTCTCTAATCAATAATTTATGACTTTTTTTCATAAGATTATGAATAGCTTTAATTTCTTCATCTAAAAACTGCATTCTCCTATCTTTTGTCCATTTATCTATTGGAGAATGACTTATAATCTTAGAAAAAAATCAGATTCTCCTTATAGTTTAGAAATTTATTTATCAGATATACTAACTGTGAAAATTATTTCTCGACTTTCTGAATTCCTTCTAATTTTTACTTCATTGGTTTTATTGGTGCAAAACTTTTTTAATTTGTTATAGTTGAAATCATTCATTTTGCAATTTATAATGTTCTCTATCTCTTTTTGGTCATAAATTTCTACCCTTTCCATAGATCTCATAGATAGACTATTTCTTGTTCTCTTAATTGGTCTGTGGTTATCACCCCTTTATATACAAATCCTGTACCCATTTCAACCTTATTTCATTATAGGGTATGAAATATTGGTCTATGCCTAGTTTTGACAAATTATCTTCCTGTTTTCCCAGCAATTTTTGTAAATAGTGAGCTCTTATGCCAGAAGTTAGAGTCTTTGGAAATATTAAATGATAGATTACTATAGTCATTTATTACCAATTCTTTTGTAGCTAATTTAATCCATTGATTCACTTCTCTATTTCTTAGTCATACAATAGATAAGAGGGAGACCTGAATCTTCTACAAATAAAAGAGAATATCACATAGGAAGGAATTTAGGGGGTCTAAAGACCCTAGAGAAAACAAAATAGGTAGTTCTATTCATGAACCAACAATTCTTCAAGGATGATGCAGTGGGTAGAACACTGGCCTTGAAGTCAGGAGGACCTGAGTTCAACTCAGCCCTTAGACACTAGCTGTGTGACCTTGGACAAGCCACTTAACCCTACTTGGTTCACATCCAGGGCCATCTCCAGTCATCCTGCTTCATATACGGCCATTGAACCCAGATGACTCTAGAGGAAAAAATGAGGTTGGTAATTTAACTCAGACCCTTCACTCAAATCCAATTCATGTGCTTGTCATGGCATCACCTCCCTGATGTCCTGGTCTTCAAAAATGAAGGACAAATATTTTCATCCTTGTTTGCAAGAGCAGCATTGCAGTTACTGGTGCAAAATTCAAAGTCTATGATAGTTGCTAAAATTTCTTTTGCCTGTTTGATTCAGCTGCATAGAGTGCATCTTTGCAGTCCTTGGTAGTATTTGATTTGCAATCATTCCATTATGAAAATTCTATTCAATTGAGTAAACAATTATTAAACACCTAGAGTATGACAGGAACTGTGATAATTACTGGGGAAAACAGAGAAAAAAATCCCCACAAAACAAAAGAGCAAAACAGTCCCTTCCTTTAAAGATTTTACATAGTATTGGTTTTGGAGATGGAAGGATTCAGTTCTGCTACTTGCATGAATGGAACATTCATTAAATGCTTACTGTGTGCAAAGAATTGTGATAAATGCTGGGCATACAAATAGAAATATGAGGTAGTTCTTTCTCTCAATGAACTTACCTTTTAATGAATGAGACAATATCTTGAAGAGGTTTTAGCTGCTAATCAGATGGAAACGTCTCATGGCTCTTAGGGTGCAGAGACAAAGCCCACATTAATGAATCTCCATTAATGTCATTTCCACTGATACCATGTTATCATTTTTTGATGCTGAGCCCATTTAATAGTACCAAGGACTTTGGTGTCAAGACTTTTCTCTTTTGGGTTTTCAGCAGCTGTGACTGTCACAACTACTAGAACAAATGCCAGGCTGTATTTCCATGGTTATTGCTTCCAACAATGATGGTTAAGGGCACTGGGTTGGAAGCATTGCTATTTCCAAGACTTTTAAATTCAGTGACCTAGACAATGCAAGCCAAGGATTGAAGGGCTATATTGGTCAAGGTGGTATTAGTTTTATTTCTCTGGCACATGTTTTTCTCCTCTCTCTCTCTCTCTCTCTCTCTCTCTCTCTCTCTCTCTCTCTCTTTCTCTCTCTCTCCCTCTGAGTGATTTGTTTCTTCAGCTGAGTTGACTTGCTTGTCCTGTGTCAGTTTGTGGGTATGGGCAATCTTGACTCATGGTCCTGAGAGGATGACTGGAAACAGGAATAGCAACATGGCAGCATGGCTATTCTTAAGGCTCTTGCACTCATGGTCCTGTACTCTTCCCATCAAAGGGTACACAGTCAAGGTTGTTTTGGTTTGACTTCAGTGGCACAATCTGTGATCTTAGGCCAATCAAATAACCTCTTTGAGTTTAATTTCCTCATCTGTAAAATGAGGGGATTGGAGTAAATGACCTATAAAGTCTCTTCCAACTCTAAATCTAAGATTCTATTATGCTAATCTATTGAGGATGCAGAGAAACAAGGTGATACAATAAATAAAGTGCTAAGTCTGAAGTTAGGAAGATACATCTGCCTGAGTTCAAATCTGCCTTCAGATACTTCCTAGCTGTATGACTCTGAGTTACTTCAGCCTGTTTACTTTAGTTTCTTCATCTGTAAAGTGAACTGGAGAAGGAAGTGGCAAAACCAATTCAGTATTTCTGCCAAAAAAAGCCCCAAATGAAGTCATGAGGAGCTGAACAGACTGAAAAATAATTCAATAATACCTCAAACGAGAACGAATGGCATGTGTACAGACTTAAAAAAAATTAAAAATGAGAAAGACTTATGAAATTGAAAAAAAAGTTAGGGAGAAGGGAGATCAGAAAACCTGCCTGTAAGAAGTGGAATTTCATCATGCTTTTAAGGAAGGTCATTGTTTCAAGAGGTGGAGTTGAAGAGGGAATACATTTTAGGTGTGGGGGGGTGTCCTGTGCAAAGGTTTGGAAATCAAAGGTGAACTATCACGTGCAGAAAAAAGCTAGTAGAGATGTTTTATTGGAAGACAGAGAATGTGAAAGGGGACTGCTACGAAATGAGAATATGGTGGGTGGGAGGCAATCTGTGGAGGATTTTAAATGCCAGGCTAGGGATTTTGTATTTTATAATCAACTTATTCCATTTGCTTACTGATAATATTAACAATTCCTTCTAAGATCTTTTTACTCTAACTCTGAGAAGGTTGCAATGAAGGGTATTCCTGGTTCCTATTGTCCAGATAAAGCAAAGCTAGTAGAAGTGAATCAGACATTGTCTTAGAGACAGAAAGAGCTAAGTTCAAATACTGCCTCAGGTACTTTACTGGGTAACCCTGGGTAAGTCAAATTCTTGTGTTTCATTTGCAAAATGAGTAAGCTCAAAATAATGGTGTGAAAATCTAGAATTGGATTGTTGTTTGTGTTTGTTCAGTCATTTCAATTGGTAAAGATTTGACTTAGTTTGCCATTTCCTTTTGCTGCTCATTTTACAAGTGAGCAGCAAACCGAGGCAGAGACATACAGTAATTGATGGTAGATTTAAACTTAGTTTCTCCCTACTTTTGACCTGCCACTCTATCTACTGTACCACCTAGTTACTCCCAAAGCTCTGATAGATTGATTTATGTTGTTTTGTTTTTTTCAAGGCAATGGAGGTAAGTGAGCTGTCCAAGATCACATAGCTAGGTAATTATTAATTGTCGAAGGTGGAATTTGAACTCAGGTCCTCCTGACTCCAGGGTCCGTGCTCTATCCACTAGGCTGCCTAGCTGCCCTTTCTGATAGAGTTATAAAAACAATTTATATACTCCTTGTTTTCCTCCTGATTTACCTAATTTTTAGAGTAGAATCTCTATGTTGCCACTGTACAAAAGGAGCGGCATATTTAATGATTTCTTAGCTCCACAATAATGACCAAACAAAAAATGAAAAACCTCTGGGTCTTTGTGCAAATATCAAATTCTGTCCACTCTGGGACTTCCCTTATAGTATCCGTGACAATTGGCTATTGATCTGTGTTGTCTGGTGTAATTGAGGGTCATTGTTTACTACCAAACAAATACATATCCATGATAACCATGATCTCAAGAGGCACCTTTTTTTAAAACCTTGACATTTGGAACAGAATTAAATTATCCATTTGGGAGCTGTTGATTCGCCTGCAAGAATCTTGGGGACTGGTAAAAGCTAAATTCCTTGAAGAGATTCTTTTCTTTCCAAAGGAAGCAAAACGGATTTATAAGGTGAGTGATCCCATTCCCAGAAGCTTTCACTCTCAGGATTTTCTCTCTGTTTCAATGTGTATAAACAGCTATTTGAGGACAACACATGAAACTTTGAACTTGTCATATTGTCGAACAAAGCCCCACAACACAAATACGGAGATTTCTATCTCAGTTGCCAGTTTCCCTTCACAGCTAAAAGTTGAAATAGCTAACTTGCAAATCTTTTATGGTTGGAATACCACATGCCCACAAACATGTGTGGACTCACGGTGACTGATAGCATCAGATCCTCTCCTAAGCTGGGTGTTACAGGCCTGGTTATAAAAACTCCTTAGGGAAGAAGCCAGTCATAAGTGAAGTTGGAGAAAGTTGTAAGAAAATAGAGGGGCTTCTTTCTCTCTGTCAATGTCTTTCTTTTATTTTCTAACTTTCAGTTTCCTAAGGGCAACTAGGTGGTTCAGGGGATAGAATCCTGGCCCTGGATTCAAGAGGACTGAAGTTCGAATCTGGCCTCAGACTCTTTGACACTTGCTGTGTGACTTCACCCTGATTGCCTCGCATCCAGGATCATCTCCATTCACCCTGATTCAGATCTGGCCACTGGATCCACATGGCTCTGGAGGAGACAATGAGGTTGGTGACTTAGTACAGCCCCCCCCCCCCCCCCCCAATCCAGTTCATGTGCTTGTCATGACATCACCTCCCTGATGTTGTGGTCTTCTTCAAAAATGAAGGATAATATTAAAATTAACTTTCAGTTTCCTATATCAAGTCCTTTGAATCAAATTCAAGTAAAAAAAGACCATTCACATGGTCCTTAAATGCATCTTATGGTTTATCAAAATCTTTCCTCCTAACATAGCTGAGAGGTTGCAATTATTGGACCTTGTTGAATTTGCAGATGAACCAGAAAACCAGTCAGACAAAGCTAGAAATGAGAGCTTTGCTCTATTACCTTCAGGGTGTACCTTAAATCAGGAATTGTTAACCTGTGGACATAGAATTGTAAGAGTCATAGAAAGATTTCAGAGGTATATATATGAACTTAAATGGTAAGAAATTTCATTTATTTTCACTAATATCTAATTAAAATTTAGCATTTCCTTTTATTATGAATGTTGGAAAGAAATCACACTCACATTAGAATTCACCTACCAAAAGGATTCATGACACAGAAAATATTTGAAAAATCCTTCCTTTAAAGGGGAGGGTTTTAGTGCAGTGCATTTCTTGCAAATGAATCAAGTTTTCTCATAAGATAGACTTTGAAATATACCCCATAATTGAAGAGAAAGGAAACTGAGTTAGCTCTAAAATTGGAGTCATAAGATGAACCCTGTCATTCATGCAGTTCTCACAGTTAATCACTTTGCTATCCAAATCTCATCAATCTCCTCATAATTGAGCCCCACATGGCACTGTTATATGAGAAGGGAAACTGAGGAAGACTTCTTTCCCTTCGAAAGTCAGCAACAAAAAATATAAAAAATTAATAAAAAAATAAAGTCAGAGACAAATTTTTATATTTTTCTATGTATGAAAAGTCATTCAAGAATCTTTAATTCCAATTTAAACTGTAGCCTATTTTTTTTTCTCCAAAAAAGAAAGGAGCAACTGCTTTGTTGGTAGCTTGCTCAAAATGAAGATACTAGGGGAAATTTGATCTGTCTGAAAATCTTATGGTTTAAAGGGGAAACATAACAATTAGGTGGCAAACTAAATAGTTAAAAACATCAAATGTTGAATCTCATTAAAATAGTCTATTTCTATTTTTCTTAAATTTTTAAATTTTTAAAAGAATGGGGGAGGGAAGAGAGAGAGAGAGAGAGAGAGAGAGAGAGAGAGAGAGAGAGAGAGAGAGAGAGAGAGAGGAAGGGAGAAAGGAGAAGGGAGAAGAGAAGAGGACTTAAGTAGTTGAGCACTATCAAATTATTTGTCAATGGTATCTAACCCACTGTAGACAAATTGGTCATGAGACAATGCTGAAAGCTGTCACCATTCCCCAAAGCTGAAATCTCTTTATATTCATTTTAAATTAAATTTGAAAGACTCAAAGAAAAATGGCCCCACATTTTCCCTCTACCTCATTTCATTCACATTGCCTTCTCCTGGGCTTTTGGAAATGGAGAAGGGTAATGTGTTTAAATAGTTTTCATCTAAGCAGTCGTAAAACTCTACAGGCACAGCTTGGAACCACCATCCACAAATTAGAAAGTTCCCTTCTATTTGCCCATTTTATAAACACTTTATGAAGGGAGAGAGCAAGAAAAACAAACAAAACCCCAGGAAGATGGTTTAGGGCTTTTGGGTTGTTGTTTTTTTCATTATTCACTCTTTCTCATCTAACTCCTAAATAGTTGATTTGATCATTATACAGCACAAGAAAACATGATGCAGTACAATGTAAATACGGTTTTAACTCAACAATGTTAAATCTTTAACAATTGCCTTCAGCAGTGTCTGTTGGAATTCCACAGGGTTTACCCATTTCTAAAATAAAACCCTCAATCCATTCTTCCTATAGCCAAGTAAAGGCTTGATTGCAAGAGACAACTCTATGCTTCTCATTCACTCTCTCTGGTGAACTACAGTCCTCAAAAGTCGTTAGCGGTCAGAGGCAAAATTAGGCTGTCCAGTATATTTCTGATTCTATCCTTTCTAAACAATTTTCTTGCTATTTGACCCATGTAATTTCAGAAAATATGTTGAGTATCAGTAGGCTGGACAAAGTTTGTGTGAAACAGACTGTTCTAATATTCCACCTCTGATAGACTCCTATATTACCATAGCGAGTCATTTGCATCCCCAAATGTAAAATAAACAAAGAATCAGACATTGCATGTTGGAAATGCAAGTCCAGCTACAAAACTATGAATAACTGATTTCCTTACCTCAGCAATAATATAGCTCTATGACTGCCTTAGCTAGCCATGGAAAGCCCAGGAAGAATATTAAATACAATCGTATTAATTAGTGCTTTTGTCTTAAAGCATAATCAAGTTGGAAATTAGAAGAACCTGAAATTTATAAAGATCTCACCATCCTCAAGCATTACCATCACTGGAAAGGTTTAACCACTTGAAATTTAAATTTTACAGATTCAAATTAGAAAATGTCATTTGTATTTTGTTTGGTTTTAAGCAGTATAATGATATCTATGTATTTGGAGGGGGGGAAGGAAGCATCATCTTCCCGGCAAAATGGCAAGTAGATGATGACAGTTATTCAGGCAAAATCAGGACTGATGCTAAATGCTTTCAACTTCAGGACAATCTCTTACTAGGGATTAAAAAGCTTATCCAATTCACTGCGTCTAAAACAATGTTCATTAATACTCTATTAGGTGCAAGGCAGTGTAATAGGTGTTTGGCATTGAGGACAAAGGAGGGAAATGACCCTGGCCTCAAAGAGTTTATATCTCCTAAGGGGAGCCAACACAGATACCCTTCCCTAAAACCCCTAACTTCTGTTCTGTAAGTCTGGTAGCAGTCATTCTGATCTCCAGTTTCACCCCATCGGATGTTGAGGCTATAGCTTTGTGAGGAAACGGGATGGATAACTGCTGTGGACTCCCAGCAGGTGTCTCATAAATAGTTAAGCGTATGCAGATTAGTTGGACAAAGTTAGTCTTCATTTGCGGTTTCAGGTCAGACTAATGTGATTTTCCCTTTCAAACAGGACCAAATAGATGTGTCAGAAGGGGTAAAATTCTTAATGGGGGTGGACAGAAATAGTTTCTAACCTGCTGCTAAGGTTAGGCATGTCACGCTAGTTGTCATTATAGTGGAACAGAGGGTCCTTCATCATTTCAAATACATTTCCATATCCACAGGTAGTCAGATAAGTGACCATTACCACATGTACCAAAAGGACAAACAGATGGTGTTCAGAACATTCATTTGTGTGTGTTTGTATATATGTATGTGTCTGTATGCGTTTGCCTTCAGACATTCTAGAGTCCATTTCCAAGCATATGTTTTCTATTTACTTACATAAATGCATCCATACTCACATATATGTATATATACACACACAGAAGTCTTTGTCCTTTGTGAATACAAAAACCGGTGCTGTTAAAGCCATTGCCAATCAGGTGTGAATCAATCATGGAGTATGATCCATGGATGACTAGCAGGCTTTTTTCCATTGTTTATCTGGAATGGCTGCTTTTCACCCGGAGGTTGCACTTCTTGGCCCTTCTTTTTCACCAGTTAAAAGATCCCAGAATTCCAACTGCTCTTCAGTACAGTAATCGAACTAGATCTTAATCTAACTCCACCAACTTTCAATCAACATTTTTTAAGACTCCTACTATGAGTTAGACACTATGTTAACAACTAGTGATAAAATTACAAATTGTGAGACCAAGTCTTCTTTGCTTCTGTTTTTCATGTTTCAACAACCATGTCATTTATTTTTAATTTTAGGAAAATAATGCTGAGAGTTGAAAGGGAAGTTTGAGCCCATCTTATTCAAACCCCTCAAATTACAAATGAAAAAATTGAAGAGGAGAGTGCTTTAGTGATTTACCCAAGATCACACAGGTAGTAAGGGACTTCTAGAAACCAGAAGCAGAATTAAAGACTTGTCACTCCAACTTAAGAGCTGATTCCACTGTCTCACTTTATCTCCAATAATAATATTAATGATAATAATAGATAGTATTTAGATTTTTAAATATTTAAATTTATAAAAGATATAACATTTATAAATTATAAATATATATATAAATTTTATATACAAATATAATTTATAAATCATCTCAAAGCTTCTAAGGAACTTTATAAATATTGCTCCATTTTAATCTTCACAACAGTCTCAAAAGTAGGTGTTCTTTTAAGATTTTACAGATGGGGCAAATGAGATGGAAAGAGGACAAGTGACTTATCTAGGTTGACAAAGCTAGTAAGTTTTTGAGTTCAAACTTGAACTCAGGTCTTCTTGATGCCATATTCAGTGTTCTAGTCAGTTTTGTGCTATCTAACTACTGGTAGATAGCACCACTGTGGCTGTGTCTTTGTGATATAATCAAATTTCCCTTTTCATGTTAGAATCAGTATTTTCACCCCTGGTAGATCCATGGAATACATAATAAAACTTAAAGGAAAGGAATGGTGACAATTTGCAACATAAAGTTGAGCAGGGACTTTGGCAGGGGTGACTTGATGATTTAGTTTGGTCTCAAAACAATGGAAATTCTTTTTAACTCAGAAAACTTATCATTCTAGAATGAATACATCCATAAAACATTTTTCTCTTTCAAAAATTGTCTTGGAAGGAGATCTCACAAACCAAATCCTTGGTGTGGGAGAATGAAATAAATAGTCATCTGGGTCAAAAATCATACTGAGATGGTCTCATACTGAGCGGAATAGCAAGCATTTGGGTAAAGGACAGTCATGGAATTTTGCTTTGCTCAGGGACACCCCTATTGCCCCAGATTTGTAAATGAATTGAGAAGCAGAAATGTCCTCCAAAAAACTTGATTAATCAATATGGAAATAGTCTTTTATCAGGAAAAACCAAACAAAGTGTCTAAAGTGACTCTCTTTGGGATAGATATGGTGATGTTATTTTGAGGAAAAGAGGAGCTTCATGGTATAGACTCCATAATTTCCACCCATGCAGATCCTAGAGGGTATGAGACTCAGATGTATGTAAGAGATTATTATTATTGGGGGTACCACGTTTTGCCTAGACAAGTAAAGTCAACCTTACATTTATTAAAAACTTATTGGGTGCTGGGTGCTATTCTAAACATAGAAACTTCTGAAGTAACTGGCTACTGAATTAACCTCCAAAAACTAACCAAGAAAGAAAAAAGGAGGGGAAAAATAACTTCCAGGACCAAGCATCATTGAAGATAGTAAAGAAGATAGTGACTGTATGAGGAGACTGATGTTCAGAGAGGTTAATTCACTTGCCTTCAGTTACACAGTATATGCTACAAGTCAGAAAAGAAATTTTTGGGTACCAGATAAGGAAGGACACTTTTCACAGGTTCCAAGGGATCATGTAGGAATTTTAAAGAAAATCAATAACTATTAAGATATTGAGTGAGAGAAAAACTATAAGGGCCTTGTATTATGCTTCAAAGACGAGAGGAGAACTGGTGAGGAAAAGGGAAGGAGAAAGGAAAGAGAAATGATTCTGATTCAAGCTAATATTGGTGACGAGGTTCCAACAAAGTTGGGACACATGGAAACCTTAAGAAATTGAATTTACATCAGCCAGATAACTTAGATCTTGTTTCAGCAATCATGCTTTCAACATTTATGTCTAATTTCTTATGCATTTGTAGAGATGACCAGAGTTACATTTTGTATTTGGTGATGCCCACTTTATTCAATGTTTTTACATTTCTTTGGAGAAAGTTTGATCCAATGGTATCTCTTAAGGTCAAGAAAATGTGAAAAAAATGCTATAAATTCAGTGGACCCTGCTGGTAGATATGTAGTACTCCATGGACGACAACTACAGATAGACATACATAGATTATAGATCTACCTTATTTGAAAAAAAAATATTCAGTGAAATCAGTGAGATCATATAGCCTTTGGAGTGACCCTTTAGATATTAATGGGAAGATTCCAAAGAATCAAAAAAAAAAGATTGTGGGTTTATTTCATTGGGGAGATTAGAAAAGACAAGAAACAAGAGAAACAGAAAAAAATAGCAAAGCTTAATCATAAGAAATGTGATTTAGAGAAACAATTGTGGTAGAAAGCACTGAGAGGCAGAAGGAGCCAGTAAATTAACTCTGGATATGAAGAAAAACAGGAGGAAAAATCAGGAAGAAAATCAGGAAAATGGGAGAGATAGGCAACCAGATAATAGAATCATAAGCTTGTTTATGGAGTTGTTCAAATTTGAGCAACAGGAGACAAAGCTCATTTAGTCCCATTTCTTCATAGTTATAGGTGAGCATTCTGTGGCCCAGAGAGTGGAGGAGGCTTGTATTAATTCACAAAGCAAAAAATTAAGTCATACTTCCAGATATCTACTTTATGAAAGGCATGGATTTAAGTATTTTGCTATGAGTTGCACTCGATGACTGCTAGGTTCCCTTCCACTACCATGGCAGTCAAGTCAGACACATTGGAGTAATAAGGTACCCAGAACAGAAAATGAGAGAGATAGTTCCCATGAGTCTCAAGATCACCCTCTCCCTTCCCAGGCCAATGACTCTGCTTTCAGTCTGGTCTGCAACCACTGTTTTGGCAATTGTCATTCAAGGTTCTATAGGCCTCATCTCTTTGGTATTTACAGCAACTGAAGGTTGAGAAATGAAAATTCTCACCACCAAAGCCCTTGGTTCTGTCAGAACCAGAAGTGGTTTTTTATCATTGGAAATAATTCTAAAGAAGGTGAATGAAATAAAATATGCTTTCTTACTGGAGCCTACAGACAACTGAATCTTTTTTTATCTCATAGCAATTGAAATCTCTTTTCAATTTATTTTGTTGGAACTGTGATTTTATTTCAGTTAGGGAATCCCTGGTGTGGAAACTCCCTCCATTGATGCAGACCCATATCTTGTCTTTAATTTAAAGTCTCAGGGAGTTTTCTAGGGCATGAAGAGTATCAAGGATTGGTCCATGTTCATAAGCTAATGTGTCAAAGGCTAAACATGAATACAGGTCTTCCTAATTTCAAGGCCAGCACTTGATAGATCATAGCCACCCAAAAGTGGAAACAAATAAATAAAAAAGTACATTTAGAGAAATGGCAAGCATTTCAGTTGTACATATATCACAATAAACAGATATTTGAACCAATTCACTAATCCACAAATTATGAAGATGTCTATGATGTATAAATAAATCAGAGAATGCAAAACTTTTTATGGCTATTTGGAAATTTGTTTTGCTTTTTGCAAAACTTTTGGAGTATCATTATCATGTAATAATTCTTAATAACATAGTTTTCTATTCTGCCTTATAAAATAAAAGACTATTATCTTTGTGGACATGTGCCCTCATTTTGGCTAACTCTTAAGTTCATTACATCTAAATCTTTCTCATCAAAGAGTTTTGGTGAAGCCAAAAGCAAAATCCCAAGTCTTGAAAATCAATGATACATAGGAGGTCATACATTCTATGTTTTTCAATCTTTTGATGTCAGTTCAGGTTTCAATATACTAATTCCTCCTTTGACCTTGCAAAAAGGTACATGGAATAGTGAATAGAGCATTTCAGATTAAAGAATGGAATAAAAAACAAAAATATATAATACTATATGTCAAATCACTATGCTTATTGACAGAAATACAGTAGAAAATTGAGATGGTCCTTACCTTCAAGAGGCTCACATTTTTATGAGTGGATATAACACATATGGAAAACTTCAACTGTAGAGCAGATGGAAAAACAAATTAAAAAATAGTGGTACTTAGAGTATAGTTGTAGGAAAGGAAGTCTATGTTTCAAATGCAGAACCAGCAAGCTGTTTCACTTTTCTAGAATTTTAATTTCCCCATATGCAAAATAGGGGAAGACTGATATAATGATCTCTTAGATGTTTAAGAACATGGATTTGGATCTGGAAGAAACATTAGAAGACATTTTTTTGCAATGTCCTCATTTTATAGACATGCCCAGGGTCATAACTAGTAAATGTTTGAAGTAGGATATGGTTCCTATGTCTTCCAAACTCCAGTTTCATTTTTCTGTCTACTACAATACTCTGTGACTTTATGTTGTTCAGTCATTTCAATTGTGTAAAACTCTTTGTGAACTTTGAGGTTTTCTTGAAAAGAATACTGGAGTGGTTCTCCATTTTCTTTTTCTAGTTCATTTTGCAGATGAGGAAACTGAGGCAAAAAAGGATTAAGTGACTAGCTATCAAGTGTCTGAGATTGGATTTAAACTCAGGTCTTTCTGATTCTAGGCATGGTACTTCACCATTCCATTACCCATCTGTCCAACACTGTCGCTCCTTTCTAGCTAATTATAAATCTAGGGTATAATGATTTCAGGCTAGCATGATACTAAGGAGGAAGTTGGCAAAATCTTCATTTGTGGCAGTTGTGTACTCTTGGGCAGGTGTCTTGATATTATTGTGTTTATTTGGTTCTTTATGTCAGGGGACAGAAAAGAAGTCATGCTCATCTCTAATTTTTCTTGGTAAAAGCCATCTTTTCCATAGGAATCACATGTTTGTCTTTTGAAAATGACCTATTAAATTCTAGTTGGCCTATATTTACAGTTTTATTTCCATCTAGTCTAATAGCCTTCTTTAACAAACAGCAAAAATAATAAGCTCGACTAGTATGATCATTTTGTTTCTGATTCCTACATTTCTTCTCCACATCTTAATGTAATTAAATTCATCTTGTCCTTTTAAGACCTAGTTCAAATGTTACCTCTTTGAAGTCTTCCCTGATACCCCAACCAAAGAAAATCTCCTCATCTTCAGATGTCTCTGTGTACCTATTTATTTTTGTAAATTTAAATATACCTATTTAAGTTTGTAATTTTCATTATAAATATATGCTTACAATCAGCATCTATTATTAGATTGTTATAGTCAGAGAATGCATCCATTCATCTTGAACACAGTAGAAACTTAGCAATGTAGGCTGGGCTGATATTGGGGCAAAGCATTCATGTTAACAACAGGATTTATTGATGTGTCCAGTTGCTCATTCTAATCATTTCAGTGTGGGCCCTCAGCCCCCTTTTTTTTGCAATTGTCTCAGCAAATTCAAAGCATCCCTGTGGCTTGTGGTCTGGTGGTCCAGCTGTCCTTTTAGGAATCTGTTTATGCCAAAATTCTGAAAAATTATAACGCTCCATGTTGCTCCAGTGAATAAGGATATTTTAATGTCACATGCAGAGTAGGCAGTATTTAACTCTTCCCAGAAAGAGTTTAACCAGAACTCAATCTGAAGTACAGAGTACTTAAATAAATGGCTTCTTTATTTTTAAAAGAAACAATCACTGAGGTAGCACTTATAGAAAATGACCTGTCCTTAGGGTGGAGACCTTTACTTCATCCATCAATCTTGACTACAAGGTAAGCCAGCTAATAAGATCTTACCAAAGTCTGGAAAATGAATTAAAATAATTCTTAGGCAGGCTACTGTCATAGAATCACTGGGATGGAGCTTGAAGGGATGCCATAATTAATCTTGTCTAACACCTGCATCTTATAACAAAGAATCTCAAGAACATAGAACACAATGATGCCTCTTCTTTAATAATCACCTCACCAATCAATCACTCAATAATCAATAAACATTTTAAAGTACGCCAGTTGCTGTGTTCAGTTCTGGGGGGAGGGGGATATCAAAAAAGTTAAAAAAAAGTCTTGGCTCTCAAAGAGCTTACACTCTAAGTTCAATATTATTTCCTCTTTCCTGGACTCGATGAGAGCAGTTAGTTGGCACGGCTGATAGAGGACTATGCTCTGAATCAGAAAGACCTGAGTTAAAATCTGCAGCACTTCCTATTTGTTGTCTGCCTCTGTCTGGCTCAGCTCCCTGCTCTGTAAAATGACCATAATAACAACACATATCTCAGGAATATTGTGAGAATAAAACGAGATAACATATGTAAAACTCTTTATACATCTTCTAGTGCTGAATAAATACTAGCTAAAATGATTAACAATTCAGTGACTTGCCCATCATCACATAGAGTGAATGGAAGAATCCAGGAAATGAACCCCAATTCTCTGATAAAAGTCCAGTCCTTTTCTTTTTACATGATGTGCCCCTCTAGTCCTCAGAAACTTCACTAAATATAGATATGATCATCCCCTTTCATATATTTTGTTAGTGGAATGAATATTTCCACAGGTTTATCAACCTTGGAAAGTCTTTGAAGGCAGATGCAGCAATGGACTGCATAGGAGTCATCTGGGAACCAGACTGGAGATATATATATATATATACATATATATATATATTGAGAGAGAGAGAGAGAGAGAGAGAGAGAGAGAGAGAGAGAGAGAGAGAGAGAGAGAGAGTCATCACCAGGTAGACCAAGGGATGATAGATCTTTCAGCTATAGTAATTCTCAAAGGTTGTAAACATTCACCATATGGGAGGGCTGGTGGTGGATTGTACTAGCAGAGTTTGGACAAATGATGAAATGACAGATCCCTGAAACCCTGACAAAGGGAAGCCACTCCAAGGTCTGTTTCAAACAGGCCCCAAGGGCATCATAGTTATGTAGTCCCCGCTTTAAGTTTGTGCAAACAGGTTTTAATGAAAACATTTTTCAAAGCTATTTTTCTGATGTTTGTGTTTAGGTCAATAACTTAGGTCCAGATGTTGCAAAGAAAGAGTTATTTTTAAAGATATTTCCATCCACACTCTCAAACACAGTTTTGCATGTGTGTGATTTTGCATGTACATCTTTTGAAGGTTTGTATGCACCACACGTGTATCTTGGACAGCTTGGAGATGCACAGGCTCTTTCTGACTGCAATTATTTGCCAAATGGGGTACTTAGGACAAGGAAAAATATTATTATTATTCACTTAAACATCAATTTTTAAGCACCTGCTCAGTTTAAGACATGCTGGCAATACAACCAGAGGTTTGGCACAAATCTCAGAACCTTGCGCTCAAATGATGGGAGTGGATGGGAAAGAAGGAAGAATTGTCAAATACTGTATACATCAATAGACTACTAGAGATGATATGTGGCTATGAATCATGGACTTAATCAAACAATAAGCATTTATTAAGTGACCATTATATGCCAGGCCATGTTTTCTAGCTACAAAGGTTAAAAATTAGAACTGTTCCTGCCCTTGGTTAGCTTTTAATCTAGCCATGAAAATGATGTAATTTTAAAGGCATAAATAGAATAGATGTAGGATAGTTGAGGAGGGAGGTTTCATGCAATTAAGCAGAGAATGAAAGGTATCAAGGAGAAGATGAGCCTTCAATGCAGTATGGAGGGAAACTAATGATTCTCACAGGTCAAAGTGAGGAATGAGTATACTTCCAATGTTCATGATGGTCAGTACATCATAAATATTACCTCCTTTGAGTCTCAAAATAACACTGGGAGGTATGATTGTTATTATTCATATCTTTTAATTGAAGAAACTAAGGTCAACACTGGTTAATTGACTTGTTCAAGGTCATAGATACACAGATGTCTGAAGCTAGGGTCTTTCTGACTCCAGGCTGTATTCATTATACCAAATAGTGCTTCAATGAATGAGAAACAGGAAGATGGTCAGTTTTGTTGAGACAACAGGATGAAAAGGGTAGTAATATGTAGTATGACTTGAAAAGTCATATGTGATTAGGTTGTTAAGGGTACTAAATGCAAATTGGAGAATTTTAAATTCTATCCAAAGGGAAATAGAGAGCTCAAGAATTCAATAAGCATAGAAGTAAGATATAAAATTGAAACTACCTTGAAAAGGAATAAAAGAGCATATTCAAATAGGGTACTTTAGAATTGTTACACATATAAGGGATGTAAAACAATAAAAAAATTCCAAGAAAGAGCATATTTAGGTTATGAATTAGGTAAGAAAATTCATGATAGACAAAAAAGAAAGAAGTAATGAAGAAAAAAAAAGGAAAACATTCTTGGAAATGTTGCTATAAAATAATGGTACTTAACATAAAAGATTTGGAAGGAAAGGAAAGAGAAAATTTCTTGAAGCATATACTTAACTGGTCAAAAAAACATAAGAATGAAAAGGAGGTGAGAAAAAAATGAATAAGTACATGTATAGAGTCATACATGTGTACTTGCATACAAAGATATATACAAAGAGAAATGAACATCTGGCAATTCTCTGACTTTTCCACCATGTCTCAGGAAGCTCATTATTAGGATGACCTCATTGTCTAATAAGATCATCTCAGCCTTGATACTCCACCTCATCATTACCTTCTGTCTCTTTGATTGAAGTGGGGTGTTTCATGAACTCCAAATGTCCAATTAAGGAGAGACTTCAGCTCATATCATTTCAGTTCTCACCTAATTGCACTACCCTGGGAATTCTAGGATTTCTAGGATATTTTTCAACACTATGCTCTTCTCATTCTCTCTCTCTCTCTCTCTCTCTCTCTCTCTCTCTCTCTCTCTCTCTCTCGTGCTCTCGCTCTCACTCTCTGGCTCTTTCTGTCTCCGCCTCTCTTTCTGTTTCTCTGTCTCTGTCTTTGTGTGTGTTTGTGTGTGTGTGTGTGTGTGTGTGTGTGTGTGTGTGTGTGTGTGAATATTGTTAAATATTGTCTGTCTTCCACTTAAATTATAAGTTCCTTGAAGATAGAGATGTTTTTTCTTTTTCACATTTATATCTAAGCATTTAACACAGTGCCCAGCAAATAGTAATTACTTTGTAAATATTAATTAATTTTTTTATTGATTGATTGATCCAAAAATTCAGAGACTACTAAATTTAACATAAACTCAGAGAGGATTTCCATAGTAGATTTTCTGAAGTGAATAACAACTAGAAAGCAAGAATGCAGAAACAAAAGGAAAAAGGAATATGTTTTCAGAGAAAAAGAAAAGAATTCTGATAGGTCCAAAACAAAATTTAAAGTTGAGATTTTGAGGTGAAGTAATCATGTATAAACCTAGACTAAAATGGAATGGAATATCAAAATTGAAAAAGATAGTTCAAGATACATATAGAAAAGGAAATATATATATATATATATGTGTATATATATATATACATATATATATATATATAAAATTCAGAGGGAAAAGATAGAAAGGAACAAACATTGTAGCTAACCTTGAAATATTCTACTCAAATTTTAGAACTAAAGTATGAAAGAGCATATTTTGCTGAAACCAAGGGCAGAAAAAAAAGAAAAAAACCTTTCCAATTTTAAAGAATACCAATTAACATATCAGAATTCTTTGTGTTTAAAAGAATTCAAAAGGACATTTTGAATATAATAATTCAAAGAGTAAAGGAACTAGGTTGACATACAAACACAACATATCCTAGAGGCTGAACTGTAACATCAAAGAAAGTGATTGTGCTTTTTAGTAAAACAAGAAGATGTGAATCATTCTTTCAAAAGAACCCAATGGAAGAGAGTATTCAGAACCCAAAAAAAACAAATAACAGAAATTTAAATATTTTGAAATATTTATCAAAGATAAAGAAACAAAATGTTTATTTGTTTGTGTCTTAGAAGTAAATTAAAACATGAATGCAGGCTGAGGGACTCTTTCCCTTCTTTTATTGAAAAAATAATTACTGTAGTGGCAAGAAGAAGGCAAATGAATGATTTAAAGAATAAATGGAATGAAAGGAGGACTTGTGTGAACTAACATGGTGAAGAAAACAGAAGCAGGAGAACAATTATTCAATGACCACAACATTTAAAAGAAAAAAAATGAAAGGCTTAAGAACTCTGCTCAGTGTATTGAACAGTAATGTTACCAGGAAGACTAATGATGCTTTGGACCTCTTGGCAGAGAACTGATGGATTAGAGAGGCAGAATAAGACACACAATATCAGATATGACCAATTAGTGATTAGACATATTTGCTATGAGGGCAGAAAATTTGATGGGGAGCAAATATGGGAGGGAGAAATAGAATGAAATGAGCAATGAATCACTTACTAAGAACACAAAAGATGGAAGGAAATTCAAAGAGGCATAAAGAAATATGGCAGCAGGGGAACTACCATGATAAGTTTGAAATATCTAAAAATCTAGACCTGCACAGTGAAAATTCAAGCTTTTATATGCATTACTTTTCTTTTTTTTTCTTTTTTCTCTATAAAGATGGTTGATTGAGTTCCTAAAAATAAAAAAGTAAAATAAAATATATTAAATAAATGGTAGTAATATAAGAAAAAAATTCTAAAATAAAGAGATTTAAAAAACAGGTAAAATATTTAGAACTGACAAATAAAACTAAGCTTTAAAAAGTTAGCAGAATTTATAAATCATTTACTAACAAGAAGTAAAAAAAGGAAGAGTAAATTACTGAAATATAAAAATGAAAAAAAGGTGAATTAAAAAAGAGAGAAAATAAGAATTTTCAGAAAGAACACTCACCAATTAGAGATAAGATTGAGACTGCAAAGAGAATTGTAGCATACTATAAAAATATCTCAGCCAAATGAATTATCAAGTTAATTCTATTAAACATTTAAAGAATATTTACTATCTATAAAGTAAAATATCCGGAAATAAAGGAAGACATAATAAATAACTCATTTTTAGTGAGACAAATATAGCTTTGTTACCCAAATAAGGGGCAGGCTATACAAAGAAAGAACAATAAATCCATATTATTAGTGAATGGTGATAAAATTGTTTTAAAAAATACTTTTACTATAATAAAGTAGTCTTAATACCAGGAACAAGTATAGTTCAATATGATGAAAACCACTTGCATAATTAAACTTATTAAGTAGCTAGATGGTCCAGTAGATAAAGTGCTAAAACTGAAGATAGGAACTTTTGATTTCAAATTATGCTTCAGACTCACTAGCTGTGTGACCCTGAGCAAAAAGTCACTTTGCACCTGTCTATCAGAAGATCTAATGAAATATTTGCAAAGCACTTAGCTTAGCATATAATATTCCATAGCAATAATATTGTTATTATTAGCGTTATTACAGTTATAATATAAAATTTATTTAAAATCACACAATCATTTAAATACATATAATTTCTAAAAAGTAAATCTGTAATATATACAAAATCTATAAGAATAGAAATATACAGAAGTTCTTTCTTGATATCATAAATAGATATATATTCAAAAGCAAAAGCTAGTAGGATTTTTCAAGTGGGGAAATAAGGCTTTTCTAGTATAGATATAAAGTAAGGAAGGTGCCTTTCTTCACTATATTTGACACAGTTCTAAAAATGCTACTATAACTAATAAAATGGGTTAAAATTAAAGGTGAAATCATTTACAAGTTTGTTGCTATACTTAGAAAACTTCAAATAAAAGAAAAATTAGTAGGATGATTGGTTAAACATTTCATTTAGTTCGTAATAACCTTTAATCTTCAAAGATACATGAGAGATTTATACAAATAGAACTATAAATCATTTTTATAGAAATTCCACAGGGGACAAAATGATTAAATATTCATTGTCCATGGTTGGGCCATGTCAATAATACAAAAATTATAAATGCTTCCTTGATTAATTTATAGAGTTAGAGCTACTCTAGTTGTATAATTGAGGACAGAATTTTACATGAAGATAGACTATCAACACCCATTTGGAAGACCAAAACATTTAAAATCTTAGAAAGCTAATAATATGCAAAAATAATAAAAAATGATAAGCAAAAACAGACATAGAATTACTGGACCTTGAGTTATATTAAAAAGTATGGTTATCTAAACAAATTGATATGTTAAAAAGATTAGAACAATAAAAGAGACTAGAAGAGCATCAAAAAAGTAACTGAAAATTACAGATATCATAATAGTCCAGTATTTGAAAAATCCAAGTGAAAGATTATAGGGGCAAAAATTTTTTTATGACAAAACTTAAAGGAAAAATAGAAAGTATTTGATAAAATGAAGTTCATCTTAAGCATGTTCCATTATTGACTATTAGAAACTCAAAATGGAGTTATAATCTGAATTTAAAAAAATTATTCCCTCTATGAATTAAAATTGGAAAAAAAGATCTAGTACCTTTTCAACTATTTCTAGAGAAGAGTTAGTAAATATTAAATGATAGGGAACACCATAAAATATGAAATTGACAATTTTTGCAATATAAAGTTTAAAGGCTACTGAAAAATATTATTACAATAGGTTGGATATATTTGCATAAAATATTGCTGATAAAACTATAATATACAAAGCATATTAAGAAATTGACACAAACACAAAACTGAAGTCTACCTTAATAGATAAATAACCATGCATGTTAAAAATATTTGGGGGTGGCTAGGTGGAGCAGCGGATAGAGCACCAGTCCTGGAGCCAGGAGTCCCTGAGTTCAAATCTGGCCTCAGACACTTAATAATTACCTAGCTGTGTGGCCTTGGGCAAGCCACTTAACCCCATTGCCTTGCAAACAAACAAACAAACAAACAAACAAAAATAGATTTGAAAGAAAAATAAAAAATGACCATATAAAAAGATTTAATTGACTATTAATAGATACATAGTAATTTAAAGAGCTTTAAAATTTCTCTTCCTTCCCAGAAATTTGGTAAACATGACAAAACAGTGTGAAGACAGGTATACTCATGTATCTGTGAAATAATTTAATTTTTATGGATATTGAGTTTTCATTTTTCATGAAAGGAAATTCTAGTACTGTCGCCCTTTGGCCCAATAATTCCATTACTGAATATATAATTCAAAGAAGGTAAAGACAGATTGATAAATAAATGGATAGATGGATAAAAGTATATCAGAATATTTATCAAAATACACTTTCAAAACAAACTGGAAACAGAAGTTTGCCCAATTGATTGTGTAATGAATTGAAATGCCATAACATGTCAAAGACCATTCACATGTAAAGGAACAAAATACTATCAAGTGTTTAGAATGAAAGGAAGTGAAGGATTCAGAGTAAAATGGGAATTTTTTCTCATCTAAAAGAATGAAGGAAATAGGTTCAAGAGAATAATATATACAATGATTATGATAATCATTGGGTCAAAGGGAACTAATAGTAGAATTGGCTTTAATTAAATAATTACTAAAGAAAATATTGAACTATGAGTAAATCAGAAAACAGGGAAGGTTCTATGTTAAATAAAGTGATGCATATCTTCTTATTATAGCAGAAAGGTAGAAAATTATTTATACAGGAGATACATTATCAAATGGAGTTACCTATATTTTTACTTGTCAATTTTCATCAAAAAGAGAAATTCAATCTGGTGGCATAAGGAATGAAATGACCATAATATAAAGACAAAATTCATCATAGAAGTATATTTATGCATATGTATGTTTTATATATATATATATATATATATATATATATATATATGCAAAAAAATTTGTAATTAAATTTTGCTTTGTTTTTAACATTAAAGAATTGTTTCGGGTAACTGTTTCTACTGATGCTATTGTGATAGGTAATATATTCCAAACCTAATATCCCTCTTTGCCTGTTTACCTACAAAGTTTCACCCCAGGGAAAAAAGAATGGGTTTCATCTCTGTTAAAAATATTATGTTGTGTTGTAATATTCTCCCTTCCCTCTGCTTTTCCTATCACCATTTTTATTTTTAATAAAAAGGCATTTTTATAGCATACATGTGAAAAAAAGAAATCCATTTGTGAGTCCCCCCCCTTCCTCCTTCCACTACTCTGGCCCCTAATAACTTTGGTAGGACTTATGTTAAATGGATCTCCTTTGACCTCCATCTTGTTATGATCAGAGGTGGAGGAGGTCGGCACAATGCTGCCTCTAGGGTATCCCTCTAATGACTCCAATGTTCTTCATGGGGAAGAATTCAGAGTGTCAACATTGCCTGCTGAGTATGTGCTATTTTTTAACTCCTCCCAGAAAGGTGTTTGGTGATGGTCCATATTTGCTGCATACATGGGCAGTTAAGCTGGCAGGGTAATTGCAAATTTGGACATGTGTTCTCCATTAGATTGACCTGATGTGTGAAAAATGCAGTTTCTTCAAGAAGCCATCTTAAATCCTTAGTAGACCAAGAGAACAAATGGTTAAGGTGTCTGATAATCTCCCAGTCTCTGAAAATAAAATCATACTGAACGTTCTTTTTCTAACTATATAGCACAATTCATTGCAGATGTGTAGAAGAAAAATGCATCACCATGGAAAATACTGCCATTTGTAACTATCCAGACCGTGAATTGGAACCCTCGTCTCTGCTAAAGCCATTGCTTTTCCCTTCAATGCCTACTTGGTGGTACTGTTCCAGCCCTTTAAACAGCAATCAAAGACACTACTTTCACTTAATGGATTATGGACTCAGGGTCACTCTTAGCAAAAAAAGAAAAATTATTTGTAAGAGATCTATGTTTTCTTTTGAGAAAACGGAAGAATTCATCATATCCACTACCAATTTACTTCACTTTGACAACTCCAATTCCAGGCCTTGCCCCTGCAGGGGTAGGAGTAGATTAGACTAATAAAACCTATAAAACCCATGAAACTTATTGCAGATTAATTTTTAACCTACCAGATAGTGACAAAGTTTTACAATGGTCTCAAATTCATTACTGATCAAACAGTTTCACTCTAGAAAATCATTTGAAATCACAATTGATGGATTTGCTATTTGTAAGTTGTTAGCCTCAAGAATTTTAATTTGTAGAAACAATTTTCCTCCAAATCTTCAGCTAATTCATGATTCAATAGTCAATTGGCTTTGAGATGTCAGTTGCATATTTTGCCTCATTGCACATTTCCTTCCTGATTACTCTTGGGTTCAGTTCAACATGATTGTAATCTTTACTTACTTGGCCCTTTTCTTCCTTCTGGCTCCATAGGGCACTGCACTATGGTCTTGGAGTGGGAAGAAAGGCCCTAAGCAAATTTTCTGCTTGAATTGAATTTCATACACAATTCAAACAAAGACTGGTTAAAATGGAATTCTCAGTTTCCACATGTTTGGTAGATCTGATTTACTTATGGATATTCGTTAGAGCACCAAAAGAAGGGAAACATTTATATTTAGAGAAATAACTGGAAAGTACTTCAGGACATTTAATGATCTGACCTCCCCCTTTCATGATAGAAAAGGTTGGAAGTTACATGATAAGGAAAAGTTTATTAAATTCCATTCAATTAAGATTTTATTCTTTCTCTACCATTTTGTCATTCATCATACTAAGCAATGGAAATATAAAAATAAAATGTAAAAAATGTAAAAATAAAATGGACTTTTTATTTTTATTTATTTTTTATTTTTTCAAGGCAATGGGGTTAAGTGACTAGCCCAAGGTCACACAATTAAATAAGTATTAAATATCTGAGGTTGATTATAAACTTAGGCTCTCCTGACTCCAGGTCAATGCAGTATCTGTTGTGCCACCTAGTAGCCCTCAAAATGGACTTCTTTTTTTTAAAAAATCTTACAGTTGACTAAGAATAAATGGTGTCATGGTGGTTAGAGCACTGATCTTGGAGTCTGGAGGGTGGGAGTTCAAATCTGATCTTGGACACTTATAACTTACTAGCTGTGTGACCTTGAGCAAGTCATTTAAACCTGACTGCTTTGCTTTTAGGGACATCTCCAGTTATCCTGATTCACATCTGGTCACTGAACCCCAATGGCTCTGGAGGAGAAAGCGAGGCTGGTGACTTTGAAGTCCCACCTCACTCAAATCCAATTCATGTGCTTGTCATGATATCCCCTTAGTGATGTCATTGTCTTCTTCATAAAATGGAAAGAACATTATTATTATTATTATTAATTATTATTTATTATTATTATTATTAAATAAATGTCCTGGGACCCATGATAAGTAAGAAAGAGGAAAAAAGAGGAAGACAGGAGGAAGAGTAAGAATAAGAAAAGGAATAAGGGAAATAAGAGGAGTAACAAGCTATCAAAGAAAGGAGGAGAGAAGAGGAGGAGAAAGAAAAACAAATGCAAAAGAAAGAGAAAAGAGAGGGAAAGGAAAACAAAAAAAAGTTCCATAAAGTCATACTGACAAAATTTTACTTTAACAGAAGGGGGAAGGAGAGCAAAGAATTATAAGCACAAATCATTTATGCACTGACTATTTTAATTTTAAAAGATTTTTGAGTGGATGTAAACTATTACAATCTTTCTTCAGTTCAGCTTTCAAAATTCTCCAGACATATTAAAACATTGGGCTGAATGGAACTAAATAAGAGAAAATTTAATAGGGACAAATTAGATATCTTATTTTTATGCCATAAGTCAACTTCACGGGGATGGTATAGCTAATACAATTGAAAAAAACTCAAGGAATAGAATTAATGATAAAAAAGTAGGAATGAACATCTCTTAGGATAATTGTTAACCTTTAACAACTAAATAAAAGAGTTTTTCAAGTCACTAATACGAAAAGAAGTGCAAATCAAAAAACACTGACGTTTTATCTCATACTTGACAAATTTCACAAAGATGACAAAACTTTTTGGAGAGTTCTTACAAAGACAGGCACACTATTACACTGATGTTATGATTGTAGAGTTTTTGGAGCCATTTTTTTAATTTGTAATGTTGTAAAGAAAATGATTGAACTATCACTATTTTTTTTTGTCCTAGAAATCCCATTGCTAGGTAGGTAATTCAAAGAAGTCCAAGAAAAAAGTTTCCAATATCCACCAATATTTTCATAATAATATATTTTCTGGTTCTAAAGATCAGAAATCGAGGGAATTGCCCATTGATGGAAGAATGGAGAGACAAATTGCAAATGAATATAAGATATTATAGCACTGTAAAAACTGGTAGATATGAAGAATATAGAAAATATTTGAATCTTAAATGAACTCTATGAGGTCAGAGTTATAATTGTTTTTACAAATGAGGAAACTAAAACAGAAAGATGTTAAATGATGGAGGGAAGATAAAAATTAAGATTTTCCTGACTCCAAACCCATTATTCATGTGAGACTTCCTATTGTTCAAAGGATGCATTGAAACATAGAAGAGTGCCCTTCAGTTGAAGTCTTTAAGCAGTGACTTACTGATGATTGTATGGAGAGTTGTAGAGGGCAATCGTATGTAGTTCTGTGTTAGACAAGATAATTTCTCTGAGTCCCTTTCAGTTTTGAGATTCTGTGATTCTGTGATTCTGTGACTTGAACTTGTGACTATAAAGACAGGCCTCTTGATAACTCTATACTTGTCTCTTATTTCTGGCCCTTTGTTTTCTCACCTGCCAAAACTCCTGTGAAAAATTTGTCCCTCCTGACCCCCATCACTGCTGAATGCTGATTACAGTTCATACAATGCTATGCAAACAGCACATTAAATAATTTATCAAGGTCTGTAAAGTTGTAGGAAAGAACATCGGTAACCAAATCTTCAGGAGACTTTAGAGTTTGTGTTATTCTTTTTGATAAAACTACAGAAAGTACAAAGAAACCAATTGGATTCTCAGGAGCTGTTAAAGTTAACTTCCCACACAGTGATTTATAAGTATGTTATGACTTTCAAAGGACATTCATGTCTGCAAGCATGACTCATCTAAAAACATCATTGGAGACCATTGGAACATTTTGTGCCTAATACCCCAGGAATCAAACAGTGCAGTCAATGCTTAAATGATGTTTTTCTACGTCTATACTCTAACAGAAAAAAGACAAGCACAAATACATTCTGAAACATCCTTTAATTAATACATTTTGAGTAAGAGTAGCATAATTAGCAATTTGATGAACCAGGTAGATGATACAGAATAATCTCCACCTCTCCATTTCTCTCTCTCTCTCTCTCTCTCTCTCTCTCTCTCTCTCTCTCTCTCTCTCTCTCTCTCTCCCTCCCTCCCTCCCTCCCTCCCTCCCTCCTTTTCCTTTTTGCCTTTTTTCCTCCTCTCTCCCTTCCTCTCCCCCATCCATTGCCTTTCAGGTATTTTTTTAAAATTTTTGATAGCAATATCACAGAGACTCAGTTCCTAGATATGATGACTTTTTCTCCATCTTAATCTGGTTTGAACTTCTTTTGCAACTTAGGTGGTACATTGAGTAGAGGTGGTACTTAGGGGGCGGTGCTGGACATTGAGTCAGAAAGAAATGAGAACTGAGTTCAGATCCCACCTAATTCCTGAGGACACAAAACTAGTTAAGAGTTATCTCTCACAATTCCAAGTTCAGTTCCATTTCTTCTTCCTGATTATAAATGCTGTAGAAGAGATGGAGATGAATGAGGACTACAGTCAGAAAGACAAACTTCATTTGGTTTTAGATTTTCAGGGTTCCTTGGAGAATAGATATATTTGTGATTGCTGAAAGATTTCATATATTGCAGTGGAAGGACTAGCTCTTGCCTGTAATTAGGGAAATTCTGGGAATATGAGAAAAGGGATATAACTCAAAGGCAAGATTGGTCCTTTGCCAGAGCCAACCTTCCAGGGGTCTAGATGAGGAGCTAGTTACTTGTTTGTCAGAATTCAAAACTGAGTGATTTACAGATGATTAATATGATGTAAATATAGTAAATATGGAAAAGTGAGCACTTTATTTGAATAAAAATGTTGTGTTGGTTGATGTCAAGGACTAAGATGAGTCTTCTGGGCATGATCTTCTGTCCCTTGATGGTTTAGACATGTATGAAGAGAAATTCTAGCAGAGAGGGATGTAAGCAAATTTCAGAAAGTGAGACCCTACTGAATCCTAAGAATTCTTACCTCCTTTTTAAGCCAAGCTCTTTGCAAAAACATCTGTGCAGGTCATTTTCACTTTTTTTGACTTATTAATTTCTCAATCCTTTATCTGTGTGGTTTATGACCCTACTATTGGATTAAAATTACATTTGACAAGGATTGCAATAATCTCTTACTAATTTGTTCTCATGGACTTTTCCTCTCTTCATCTGGTTTGATGTCTTTGCAAGTTAGGCAGTACAGAGGATAGAATGTTAAGTGTGCCATCAGGAAGACTTGAATTTTAATGCTATCCCAAATATTAATCAACTGTTGGAACCTGGGTAAGTCACTTTACTTTCCTCTGCTTTAATTTTCTCCTCTGTAAAATGAAGATAATAATAGTAATTTGAATAATTTACAATTCTATATAAATGTAATTACTGTTATTTTATATAACAACAACAATAATAATTATTATTAATATCATAGGTTTTTGCAAGGCAATGGGGTGGGTTAAGTGACTTGCCCAAGGCCACACAGCTAGGGAATTATTAAGTGACTGAGGCTAGATTTGAACTCAGCTACTCCTGACTCCAGGGCCAGTGCTCTATCCACTGTACTATCTAACTGCCTCAATTTTTATTATTAATTACAGACTATGCCCTAAATGCTACCCAATATCTTTCTTTGACTTACACATTATTTATTCTCTGGATGCTCCTCCTGTCTGATGGCTCTTTATCATGCCTCTTTAAAAATGGATGTCACTTGGAGCTCTAGACTAGGTCAACTCTCCATCCAATCCCACTTTGTCCCAAGTTCCTTCCCTCTCCTATCTCCTTCTATTCCCTTTCCTCCTCTCTTCTCCTCTCCTGCATTCTTCCTCCCCCCCCTTAACTTTCCTATTCTGGCCTTTCTTTTCCTTCTCCATTCACTCCTATTCTATTTCCACCTTCACTTTTTTTTTCATTTTTATAAGGCAAGGGGGTTAAGTGACTTGCTCAAGGTCACACAGCTAGGTAATTATTATATGTCTGAGATTGAATTTGAACCCAGGTCCTCCTGAATCTATACACTGTACCATCTAGTTGCCCCCACCTTCACTCTTGAATATCTGATCAATTTTTGTAGTCATACTTATCTCTATACAGATAGACTTTCAAATCTAGATAGCCAGAGTTATTCCTTTCCTGAGCTTGATTTCAATATCACTGACTGCCCATTGGATATCCCTTAGGCAGCCCAGACTTATTAAGTTCAATGCATAATTAATTACATCTGTCCCTGATTCTATCCCTGGTCTATGCATCCCTGTTCCTGTGTACATCATCACCATTCTCTCAGTGAGACTTCAGTCAGGCGTGAAGTTTCATGATCATTCTCAACTCTTCACTCTTGCTCACCCCCCTTATAGCTAATTAGTAGCAAGGTCTTATCATTTCTATTCCTAAAAACATTTCTCATACCTATCTGGCTCCCATCTCTTCAGTGTGACTATTTACATGATTCAGACCTTTATGATATGTTGTCTGGATTGTTCCAATAGCTTTTTATTTGCTTTTTCAGTTTTCTCCTAATCAAATCTATTCTCCACACAGCTAACAGAGGAATCTTGTTAAAATACACATTCCAACTTTTTAATATTTTGATCAATCATCTTCAGTGACTCCCCATTTCATCTAGAATAAAATTCAAATTCCTCAATTTTGAATTTAAAACCCTTCAGCATCTTTATTTATCTTCCATTTCTAGTCTTACTTTATGTTACTACTCTTCATTATGCACTTTTCATTTTGAACATGTGTCTACTTTCTTTTTCTTTTTTTTTTTTGGCACGCTGTCTCACATTTCTCTCCCTTTTCCATAAACTCTTCCCCAACTGGAATACATTTTTCTCTTCTCTCTCTTGACATCTCAGAGTAGATTAGATACTTTCAAGCTTCCCATCAGATAGATGCAGCTTCCAATGGGGAGATCTTATAGATTATCTAGGTCTCAGTGTTCTTCTCATCCAAATTATTCTGCATTAATTTATCTAAGTACAAGCTGCATTCCTTCCACTATAATGTAGTATAATGCATACTCCTTGACAAAAGATTTTTTTCTTCTTTGTACTCCCTTTACCATGATTATAGTGGGTATTTAATAAGTGGCTGCTGAATTGAATTGAAAATTGAAGCTTTGAGACTGAAGGGACCCAAGGTTTTGCAGTCCAGTCTTTTCCCTGCTAACAATTAGTTGTCATCTAGCATTTTCTTGAATAGGAAGAATCAACTTTCCCTAAGGCTACCTATCTACTTTAGGATAACCATATTAATTAGACAGTCATTATCATGGAAGAGATATTTGAAATAAAGAGAGTAAATGATCAATCTAAGAAAAGGCATAATGAAGAAGAATAGTAAACTAGGGCCTAGTTTTATAGGACACACCCACAGTTAAAATGGAAAAAAGAAGGAAAGGGAGTCATTTTATGCTGAAGGAAAAGATAACTTGTATTAGATGGAGGAAGAATATCAATGAAATATAATGAGGAGATGGTTTCAGAATAGAGGGAATCATCAGCAATGTTAAATACTCTAAAAAAGTATTTTAGAAAAAAAATACTATAATTAATCAACAATCATTTAATTGCATATGATATTATATGTACTTTGCTAAATCCTTAGAGTCCGAATAAATGTAAAAATATTTTCTGCCTTTAAGGAGATTATCTTTAAGTGGAGGAGACAATAGAAGTATATAAGTATATTCAGCATGCAAATGTTGAATAGTATATAAATAAATATATAAATATAGACATAGATATACATACACTTTACATACACATAACATATAACTATATCTTTAGACATAAATGAAATCTAGTCAAATCAATATTTCTATTAAGCATTTAATTTTTACCAAACCAAGTGCTAGAAATAAAATGCAAACAAAAAAGGCAAGTCCAACCTTTAAAGAGTTTCTGTTCTAATGGTGGGAGGTGGGTTAGAAACCCCAAAATGGCTGAAGATGGGAGCCAAATATAATCATTTAGGAACATGAAGTTGAAAGAAGTCTGGAAAGTCAAGACAGGCAGGGACAAAGTAATGCATAAGGTTGGCCTGGCCATGTTCTCAAAATGGAGCTTCTGGAAGGAACTCATCAAGAAGAAGAAGAAGCTGGAGGTGCAACTGATCTTCCAGGGTAAGGTTTTTGGAAAAGATATCTTGCAAGGAAAAAATAAAGAGGCTTTGGAAGAATGTGAGAGATGAAGCCCACAGGCTCCTGAAGCTATAGAACAATTCAGGGACGAATAATTAGTCTATATAACGCTTTTGAGCAGTTTGTGGTGGCTGACGGTGAAAAGGAACAGAAGTCATATCGTGAGGGGCTGCAATTGTAGTTGTAGTTTTCACTATTATATTTATGCCAAATCAGTGCTATCTAGCAGAAGAAAGAATTCTCAGTAGCTGGAGTCCTATTATGCATAAGTGTTTTTGACTTATGAATCTTTATATTTTTTTTTTCAATTGAAACTCTCACTATTGACAAAATGGAACACAGTATTTATTAAGGGAGAAAGTATGGCATGTTGGAGCAGTAGGAAAAATCCGCTAGTAAAATATTCATAAGCATCTTATATCAAAGGTTGTATTTTTTCAAAGTGAGAAACTTCTTTGCTTGGTGATCCAACCCATGAACAATCCTGCCAATACATATATATATATATATATATATATATATATATATATATATATATATATATATATCACTTATGGATAGCATACTGAATAGGAATCAGAGCATCCCAGTCTCAAATAACCGCTATGATTTTAGTTAGTTCATCAATCCCCTAAGTCATACTGATCCTTAAGTTCTCATCTGTAAAATAAATATCTTAATTTGTGTAACTTATAGAGATGTTTTGAGGAACAAAAGAGAAGTGCATATGGTGCTTATAAAGCTTTGTTGGTATTGTTCTTCAGTCATGTCTGGCTCTTTGATCCCTTAGGGCTTTCTTGGCAAAGATTTTGCTTGGGATACACAGACTCCCAGAGAAGATGGAGAGACCAGCTTGAGCTCCAGGAAGGGTCTCCTGAAGAAGAACAGATTTCAGATGAGTCTTGAAGAAAGCCATGGAAGCTTAGAAATAGAGAAGAGCATCCTATGTGAGACCTGTGCAAAACCACAGAATGAGAGATTGAGTGTTGCGTAAAGAGGAGAAAGAATCTTAGTGCAATTGGAACATACAGCAAAGAGAAAACTAAAAAACATAGAAAGGGTCCAGGTTGTAAAGAACTTTCGATGCCAAACAGAGGACTTTATATTTGATGATGGAAGTTAATAGGGGACTTCTGGAAGTTATTGAGAATAGTGAAGGATGGATAGATTTACCTTTTGTGGAAAATCATTTTGGCTGTAGGATGGACTGCAGTGAGGAGAAAATTGAGTTAGAAAGGATCTAAGAGCTTATTTCAGTAGTCCAGGTGGCAGTAGTTGAGGGGCTGATCTAGGGTGGTAGTTGTGAAAATAGACATAAGGAGATAAATTAGAAATGTGGTGATTTTTGAAATAAGAACTTTTGATAACAGGCAGAACATATGAATTGAATGAGATTCAGGAGGACACTGAGTGTACAAATCAGAGTGACAGGGAACATAGAAGTTTGTCGTTGTTCAGTTACTTGAGTGATGTCCAACTCTTTGTGATCTCATTTGAGTTTTTCTTGGCAAAAGTACTGGAGTGGTTTGACTTTTCCTTCTCCAGCGCATTTTACTGATGAGGAGCTAAAGCAAACAGGGTTAAACAATTTGTCCACCTGCTGTTTGAGGAAAAGATTTAAATTCTTCCTTACCCCAAACCCAACTCTCTAGCTACTGAGCTTCCTCACTGTCCCAAGGATAGTGGTACGTTTAAAAATAATAGGAAAAATGAGAAAAGCAGAAAATTTGGCACAATGATAATAAGTAGTATTGGGATATTTTCAATAAGAGATACTTATAGTATATGCAGTGTATGAATTGTCATTGTGACAAAACACAGATGAAAACTATTTTCCACTTCTATCTTTGAAATATTAAAAGAATCAGAAGACTTTTAGTGCAACTTTTTTGAGGTCTGTGGAAAATTATTCCCAAGACTCAGAGGCAAGAAAAGAGTACCACACCTAATACTTCCTTGATCCATGGAAATGTTGAAATACTCTTATAAATTAATTGTTTAAACAATAAGAATTTATAATAATTGTTAAAATTATAAATCTTTAGTTATTTTTATCCTCCTTAAATGGAAAAATAGCATATTCAAAGTCAGGCAAAACAAATTCCAAAAATGTGTGTTTTAGTATATCGAGACTTACTAGTTTCTATCAGGAGGTGGGTAGCACTCTTCACCACAGTTTTCTGGATCATCATTGATCATTACATTGAAATGAGTACTTAAGTCATGAAATTCAGCAAGTATTTAATAAGCACCAGTTGTGTGCCCTTATTACATACAAGGTCTAAAAAGACAAATGAGGTTCTCCTTAAGATGGGAAAAAAAGATTTTCAATCAGCAATCAAATCTGAAAATGTTCAATCTTCTTGTAAATTTTTTTTTCTGGGAGAATTTATTGCTAAAATAAAGCCTGCAGAGAGGCCTTGTCAGGTGCCAAGTTCTTTAGATTAGGACAGACCTTTTTCAATTCCAGACCATGTGTTTCACAGGTATCTGACCTAATAGAGACAGCAGTGGAATACTCATCTCACTGAACTCATGAGGAGGACATATGGCTTTTCAAACACACATGTGGAGACTGGGTTAGATCACTACCACCAATATTCATCAGTCTGCTGAAAAAAGGTCCTCCAAATGTTTCTAACTGTCCTTATATTTAAATTATATTCAGGTCCTTCTTAGGAACTAAATCTTCTTGGTTTTTGTTTCCCTGCTACCTGGCTCTTGGCATTGGGGTTATCCACTGTCCATTTCCCTCCCAACTATATGGTCTGCTCTATATGCAAACATTGTCCATCTCTCTCTGTCATTTTTCTCTGTTTTTCTCTGTCTTTCTGTTCCTCTTTGTTTCTCTCTGTCTCTGACTCTGTCTCTATCTGTCCCTCTTTGTCTCTTTTTCTCTATTTCTCTTTCCTTTTTATGGCTTCCATAATAGTTCATAGCTATCACCTTGTTTTATCTCAGGTTCAGTCATTGAGAGAGTTACTATTTGCCTACATTTTTAAAATAGAATTTAAATTTGGCATCTTTTACCAATGACACTACAAAGAAACACCAACATTATCATTTTGAATGTCTGGTCATCTTTAGAAATGAATGTTATTGTAAATCTTACCCTTTTTCCCCCAATACCAACCCTCAAGAAAATGACCACTTAGAATCCTGGATTCATGTGTTTTAATATTGTTTTCTAACTAAAGTTATAAACTATCAGGGAAATCATAGGATAACAGTATTTCTTATTCTATACTTCCCAGCTGCCACTCATATCTTTGAGAAAACAAAGTCAGAAAAGAATCAACTACTCGATACCAAAATAAGATCAAAATGGTTACAGGATTTAGACATAAAGAGCAATACCATAGGTAAATTAATAGACCAAAAAATACTTTATCTGATCTATGGAAAAGGGATAAATTTATGACCAAACAAGAATTAGAGCACAATATGAATACAAAATGAATGATTTTGACTAAATTAAATTAAAAAGTTCTTGTACTAATAAAATCAATGCTGCCAAAATAAGAAGAAAAGCAGAAAGCTGGGGAAAGAATCTTCATAACCAGGAGTTCTGATAAAGGTCTCATTTCTAAAATATATAAAGAATTACCATAAATTTATAAGATTGCAAGTCATTCCCCAATTGATAAATGGTCAAAAGATATGAATAGACAGCTTTCAAATGAAGAAATTAACACTACATATATATACATATATATATGTATATATATATATATATGATCATATAAAAATGCTCCAAATCACTATTTTTTTTGTACAGCAATGGGGTTAAGAGACTTGCCCAAGGCCACACAGCTAGGTAATTATTAAATGTCTGAGGCTGGATTTGAACTCAGGTACTCCCGACTCCAGGGCTGGTGTTCCATCCACTGTCCCTTCTAGCCACTCCCCTCCAAATCACTATTGATTAGAGAAATGCAAATTAAAACAACAGATGAGAAAAAGGGAAGATGATTAATACTGGAGAGGTTGTAGGAGGATAGGGACATTGATGCATTACTGGCGAAGTTGTGAATGAATCCAGCCTTTCTGAATAACAATATGGAACTATTCATATAAAGTAATATAAAACTGTTCATACCCTTTGACCAAGCAATTCCAATTCTAGGTCTATATCCAGAAGAAATTGTAAAAAATGGGAAAATTGTGGGAATATCCATCAATTGGAGAATGGCTAAACAAATTATGGTATATGAAAACTATGGGAGATTATTGTTCTATAAGAAACCATAAATGGTCAGACTCTAGAGAAGCATGGAATGACTTATGGGATCTGATGCTGAGTGAAGGGAATAGAGCCAAGAGAACAATGTACACAACGACAACATTATCAGATGAACAGCCTTGATGGAAGCAGCTCTTCTCCACAGTCCAGAGAGCTAGGAAACTGCATTTGCCTGGTTATGGACTACATTATCCCCGCGCAGAGGAAGAAAAATAAAACAAAATAAAATTCACAGAAAAAAACAGCTTTACCGAATCTGATGAACACTTTATAAAAATTATCTCTTATGTATCTCTTTCCCTCAAACCTAATTCCTCATGCTAAAAATTAATAATTTGTAAAGATGTTTAATAAAATATGTATGTAAAATGCTAATCTGACTATTCCCTATTGAGGGGAGGGGGTGGGAAAGAAGGGTGGAGGGAAATTTTGTAACTTGGAAATATGCATGTACAAATGGATGAAATAAAAAAAAAGAACCTAAAAAGAAAAAAGAAAAGAATCAACTGAGCTCTTCAAGCCTCATTTGCCACCTTTATACAACACGGTGGTTTCATCAGTGTGGGGGAAATTACTGGCATGATTTTTTTTTTCCCACCAAAATGGTTTGACAACTTTTTTACAACTTAGCATCTGAGAGATACCAGAAGCATCTTAGAGAGTAACTCCTGGTAGTTCTTCACAGTTTTTATTCCTTTCTATGTTCCTAGTCTTCTAGCTCATGATTTTCCTTAATACTCTTTATGGTGCAGCCAAAGTGTTTTTATTTGACTTTTCACATGTATAATGCTCCTTCTCCTATCTTTGGACTTTGATGCTAGTTGATGTCATGCCTGAAATGCTCTCTTACCTTTACTTCTTGGCATTCCTGATTTTTTTCACAACTCAACTATCTTTTAAATGAAGTCTCTCTATGTTCACCACTCCGACTGTTCACTATTTAGGGGAGGGGTGGGTGGGAAGGGAAGGTGGAAGGAAATTTTGTAACTTAAAATATACATGTGCATATGGATGAAAAAACAAACAAACAAATAAAACTCCTGATCTTAACCTTAAAATGTCCATTCTTCCCAAACTAGCTATTTTCTAAACAGTAACTCTAAGTCATTAGAATGGAGGTCCTTTAATGTTCATTACCATTATCATACTTTCTTTTATCATATAGGATTCCATAAATTAAAAGACATTTGAGATATTTGAGGTAATTGGGGACCAAAATAATGCCATTATTGTAGTCATAATATCCAATTATAGCTACAATAGGCAGTAAGCCAGGAGGGATAGTTTGCCATTTCCTTCTCCAGTGAATGATCTTTTGTCAGAACTCTTCATTAAAACCTGTCTGTCTTGGGTAAACATACACAGCATTACTCATAGTTTCAATGAGTTACACAAGGCCCCCTGCTTATGCATATCCATCTGCTTAAGGGGGGGAAGCTCATTGGAAAAGACCCTAATGCTGAGAATGATTGAAACCAAAATGAAAAGTAGATGGTAAAGGCTGAGATGGATAGTTAATATCATGGAAACAATGAACATGAATGTGGACAGACTTTAAGAAGTCACGGAGAATAGACAGACTTGATCTTCTATGATCCCTGAGGTCACTTAGAATTAGACAGGACTGAACAATAAACAACAATGAACAATCAACGACAATAGCAAAAATTGATATAGCTTTGATAATTGAGAAATGCTTTAGGTAGATTATTTCATTTGAATCCCATTGATAATAGGACCTTCCATTTATTATTTTCAATTTATCTGATATAAACATGCTTTTATATAATTTTTATGTGTTGTCTTCTTCGTTTTACTAAAAGTTCTGTTAGACCAAGAATTTTTTGCTTTCTTTTTTAATATCACCAGAACTTAATTCAGTTGCTGGTACAAATTAGACACTTAATACTTGTTACTTAGTTGACTGATTTTTTTTTCATGGTAACAGAATGAATATGTGTCAAAGTTAGGATTTAATTCTATATCATCTTCACTACAAGGCTAACCCTTTACCCCATACTGTGATTTCTATTCCCCAACTTTACTGACTCTATTATTCTCAGAGAAATGTATCAGCTACTAAAGATAGGAATAGAAAAAAAAGCCCAAAACTTTGTTTTCAGTAAAATTTTATAATTCATGACTATTGAACATGCAGATACCCATGCAAGAGTCATAAATCAACTAAATTTCATAATTCAACAGTCACATAGCTTACAACAAAAGCAAAGGCAAAAAGGTACCAATTGGTAGGGAAAATGACTAAATAATCAGGCATATTAAAATATACTAAGAACAAAGGCAAACACAATTTTATAATTATAATTATATATTTGTTTATATATATAAATATAAATATAAATATATATATATATTATTTTTAAGGCAATCAGGTTAGATTTGCCCAAGATCACCAGCTAGATAATTATTAAGTATCTGAGGTCACATTTGAACTCAGGGCCTTGACTCCAGGGCCAGTACTCTATTCACTGAGCCACCTAGCTGCTCCTTATAAGTGTATATTATATTCAATTATAAATATATTACAAAGTAGAGGTAAATAAATATGGAATATTTAATGAATTTATAAAAGAATACTATTTTTTCACCATGTCAAATCAATAAAGTAATCTAATGTAATTGGAAATCTAAAACCCTGCAAAAGTAAAAAATTGAAAATAAATCCTATGACAGTATTAAAATTTAAAAACAGATAAATAATTTTGAGCTAGGTCAGCTAGGAGATCGAATAGTTAGAGTGCATGACCTGGAGACCAGAAGATTGGAGTTCAAATTTGACCTCAGACATTTCCTGTGACTTGGGTAAGTCATTTAACCTTATTTTCCTTAATTTGCTCATCTGAATAAACAAATGGAAAATTATGCCAGTATCTTTGCCAAGTAAACTCTAAATGGAATCATGAAGAGTCAGATATGACTGAAATAAATGAACAAGAAACTTGTTCTATGAGAAGCTGAAGAATCTGTGCCTCCTCCTTCCTTGTTTGTTTCAAGAGAAGGTAGAATGAAAAAAGCAATAAGAGAAATAAGAAAAAAAAAAGAAGCTAGAGCTGACAATTGTGTCTCCGTTTCCTAAACTGTAATATAAAAACATTGGACTTAAAGACCTTTGAGGTTCTCTTCCAGATCATAGTTTCTTTAATCATAGGATGCCATAATAGATGGATATTTAAGATGAGGCAATTGGGGACCAAAATAACAGGATCATTGGAAATGCCCATTTCAAAAGCATAAAAGACTTATTATGATTGAGATATAAAAGGGTTTGTTTTAAGTGTTTCATTAAAATCTTTGCAAATAGTATGCATAACAATTTACTATAGCTAGCCATGAGCCCATGAAGCTGCCTGTTTAATAAATGAGGTTCATCTCTAGTAAATGGCTTGGTGTACCCAAAATGCCTCTAATCAAATAGGGGACAGATGAGCTCTGTAGATGCAGTTTATTCCATTAATTTAGTACTGCTTAGGGTTCATCGTCGATGGCCAATTGATATCATTTGTGACAACCCAAAATAAAATAAGTAAAGGCACATATGTGGTGTGGTGTATGGAGAAGATAAATCACCCCACAGAATGTGGCGGGCTGAAAGCCTACAGCGGCTACACTTAGCACACTTCATTTGATTCCCATTCGTCAGCTTCGGTGCCGGTGGCTCAAGAAAGCATACAAAAGTAAATGAGCACCCAAATATGATTTACAACCCTGGAGAACAGTCAGAGTCAAATAAATCACACGGCAGTTCCTTTGCGGGCAGAGGTTTCTTCATAAGCAAGTATGGGTATTGTAAACAGAGACCCAAAACAAAGATGCACAGGAATAAAAGACTAGTCTCATGCAGAGAATTAAACAGACTTAAAAAAAACTATTTAACTTTATCTATATATAGATGTATCTATAAATCTCTATATATATATCTTTATTTAAATATATCTATATATCTATATATCTATCTTGTATTTAGATATATCTGTATATCTATTGATCAATCTATCTTTCTAGATATATATGTATCTCTCCACATATATATATATGTATATAGATATATATGTATATGTATGCATGATTTCCCAGGCAACGGGCATTCATACTTGACCAATCCAAGTTGACTGATTTCTTCATGGAAACTTAATTATTTCGATAGTGAAAATGATCTTTTGTCTCCCTTCAAATGGTATACACCCCAGGTTTTTATTGAATTGGACATCCATATGGCTCAGAGAAAGCACCAAAGAGGAGGTTTTATAGAAGAACTGTATTATCTGTAATAGATCCAGTCTTAAGTCTATAACAAATAGAAGTAAAACAAAAGTTTATAAGGATGGTAACATCTTTCTGACCGAAGAGGGGTTCTTAAAGTCTCTATCTATATTAATATCTACATCTATATCTACATAGATCTCAGAAGTCCAAAGTTTTGACCAAAGTATCAAAGGGATCCATGACAAATGAAAAAGTTTAAACAAATCTGTTAGAAGAAACCTGGAAAGTATTTGTAATTAAGGCTGATGTTCAGGATCATTTATAAAGGTGAATTTTGTGTAGGAGTGGTAGAAAAGTTAGAGTAAGAGAGAGACTGTATAGATGATCTGCTGGGTCTCTATCATAGTTCTCTTTTATTTGTGTTTTTTTCCCTTCCTTCCCTTCCCCACTGTCTTCATACCCTGAATGGGAGCTGTAACTAAGGTGGTCTGATCAGAACTTTGCTGGAGGCTAGTTACAGCTCTTGAAACAACTGAGCTTAGGACCCAATTAGTAGAAATAATTAGTTAATATAGGAAATTTGCAGATGGTATGGCCCCATTCCCATGTGAACTCATCCCTGGCCCAGTCATAATGTTCTCTTGGCCTCCCCAGTAGAAGAAGTATCCAAGATTTTCTGTTTTCCCTCTGAAGAGTGATGTCCCCAGGTCTTCTTGTTCTTCATTCCAATCATGGACTTGTATTGATAGCCTATTTGAAAAAATTTCATAGTTATACCTATTCTTGGAGTTTCTTCTGATTAAGGCTTGAGGCACACTGGAATGACTGCATGGAAACACTTCCCATCAGAAAACAATCCCATGTATTAAAGAACTCATTGCCTACCATAGCTCTGAGGTCATTTGTTTAGGGCTGGAAGGGACCTTACAAGCCATCTTGTGCAATTCTCTCATTTTACAGATGAGGAAATGAAAGTTCAGTCATGTTAAATGATTTTTCTAGGTAATACAGGAAGGGAATCAGCACCAGCGAGGGAATCTGAATCCTGGTTCTCTGACTCAAAATCTATCACTTTTTCCAAGGCTTTTCTAAATTAGTACTTCCCAATAGGGCCTTACTTTATGAAAAAGAGGAATCACTGAATACATAAATGGAAAAAGTAATAACTCATCAAACAAACAAATAAAAAAATTCAAATAGCTCTAAATTTCATTGAAATGTCCTTCTTTAAAAAGAAGTGACCCATGTTTGCCGAAGGCTTTAATGTCCCCAAAATTTGTTTTCTATATCAACAAAAGAGAGGGGAACATTTTTATTTTGACATCATCCAATGACATGTTCAGTTATAAATCTAGGGTCATTTTCCTATAACTTTATAATTCTGAGCATTTTAGATTGACTTAGAGATGAATAGTTTCTAAAAACTCTCTTAGCCAAGTTTTCGTCAAGCTTCATTATTTTAAGGCTGCAACTGAAAGGAGCCCAGAGGTTGGTTTCCAGTAGTTGAATAGCATCATTGAAGTTGTGCTGAGTGATTTTGCTCTTAGTTTGCTTTTGTTCTCCCTTCATTCTTAATTGTGGGCTGAAAAGGACGTCCTGTATGGGCTCTCCGATTACTTGGTGCTAAATCTCTCAAGGTTATGGGAAGACTTGGCTTCTCTTAAAGGACTGCAGAGCTACAACCCTGAGAAGCCTTGAAAAATTCAAGTCTCAGAACATTTCCTATGCTGTATTTTATCGAGGAGACATAGTGTAGCTGACCTTAATTTTCTAGCATTTTGAATTGGAGGGCTTCTTCACATTATGTAAGATTACTATTTTATCTCAAATTTCAGAGAGATTCCAATTTACTCACCCTTCACTAATCACCCAACTGCCTGAAGTTAGAATCACACATTTGCAAAGGTTTAAAATAAGGTTTAAAGGTTTAAAAATTGCTTGTGGATATCATTCTCCATTGAAAAGAAGGGTTTTGTTCTGCATTGGTTTTTAGAAGAAAGAATAAAAAGTTGCCATTTCAATGTTGCTTCTTTATTTCTCCCTTCTCTACTTTACAGAAGTGGAAGGTTCACCAGTGTGGAATATTTGGTATGATGTCATAGTTTACCAAACTACGGATTTTTTTTCTTTATTAAAAAGAATTCTGTTACATAGGTCAAAGAGAAGGAATAAAGGCGAAAGTTTAGGCTCTAAAAGTAAAAGATATAAATATTTATTTTTAAATTGACTTTATTTTTTAATCAATGAAAATCCTCTCTCTCTCTCACACACACACACACACACACACACACACACAACATATACTTTACCTCCTCTGCCTCCATAACTTTTGAAAAAGAACAAGTGTCTATAGTTTGGCAAACTCTCTTCCCTGAATGGCCATGTCAAAAAAAATCTCAGACAATACTCAAGTTCATCCTCTCTTTCAGCAGTTTGCAGAGATCATTGGCCTTGGAGACAGGAGGACAGGAGTTTGAATCCATCTCAGATACTTGATACTCATTAGTTGTGTGACTTTGGGCAAGTCACTCACCCCTGATTGTCTCACATCCAGGACCATCTCCAGTAGTCCTGATTCATTTCTGACCACTGGACTCAGATGACTCTGCAGGAGAAAGTGAAGCTGGTGACTTAGCGTTCAAATCCAATTCATGTGCTTGTCATGACATAATCTCTCTGATGTCATGGTCTTCTTCCAGAAGAAAGGACAAAACATCATCACTGTAGGCCATTCAAAAATTTAAAATTGTGCAAAACAGCTTGTCTTTACAATAATGTTGCTATTGCATAAATTGTTCTGTTGCATAAATTGTTATTGCATAATTTCTCCCCTTCACTTTGCATCAGTTTATACAAGTCTTCCTCGGTCAATAAAACATTTAAAAAAATAATAAAAGTCTCTTGTTTAGGGATTGTCTCATTTATTGCATTTTCCCCAGAGTCTAGCTTAGTGCCTGTCATGTATCAGGTGCTTAATAACAACTTGTCAATTAGGGGAAAAAAGAAAATGATGTTTCTTTGAGTTAATTACTGAATAAATCTGAATTCCGGTGTCCCAATCTCACTTTTTCGCCTGTGCATCACCTGTGACAGGGGAGCATTGACATCCTGAGAAATATCCCACTTACCTTCTGCAGTGACACATATAAGGTGTTTATTGCAAGATTAAAATAGCCACAAAGGGAACAGAGCTTATATGCATGTCCTCAAGGAGAGAGTTATCCTCCGGCCAGGAAGGGGCCACAGAAGACCAGAAGACTCTACTTCTCACAGTCCCAGTTCAGCTCCAGGAGCCCAGAGGAGGGCAGTTTGATTAGCCCTTTCTCATGCTCTGACTCTCTGGAGTCCCTGCTGGCAAGGGGAGGTAAGTGACTTTTCAATCTGTTCCCATACCATTGACTAAGTGGTTGTGAGCTTGCAACTGACTGCACTTATCAAGAGAAATTAAAAAAAAAGAAAAAAAAGAAAAAAAGAAGGAATTAAAAATCTCCCTGTGGCACAGCAGTAAAAGAAGCTCCTTCCCTCTATTCGGGGTTTGTATTTTCTTTATCTGCTACAATCCATTTATTTTTATGCACTTTTAATGAAAGTGACCTATGCAAAAAAAAAAAAAAAAAGAAAAGAAAAGATCTTTACCTAGTGCCAGGGCTAACTGGATAAAGGGAATTTAACTTTTACTTGGAATTGGAGTGGATTTCTGCAGGGATCAAAGAAATAAAAGGATCATGTTAGTTAATGAAAGGAGAACATTAAAAAAAAGTCAAGTCAAACATTATTATGCATGTGAGTAGGAAGAAAATGTACCTGATATGCTCTCTGCTTCTATTGATAGCTTCCTCTTTCAGTTTAGTCCTTGTAGTTCTTATATACTTGATGTGAAAATCAGCTATACCCCAAAACACATCTGTAAGTTAGTCTATTCCATTGACCTTTTCTAAATCAATTCTTTTAAAAATCTACTACCATTAAATATTTTAGCATTTTGATGGGGGGGGGAAGGTGCCAGCTCATCTAATTCTTTCCTTTTAAAAACTGATCTGCATTCTAAAGCTGGAGAACATTTCTAGGTTTCTTATCTGAACCTGTTGGGTTGGCTGTTTCCTTGTCTGGTCATGTTATGGAATTTACTTCAGCTTGGACAAATAGTTAAGTCCTGCTGTGAAATTGAGCAAAATTTTGATCAGCAAAAATGGAGTTTGAGAAACATGTGTTTCCTCTTTGGTCACAGGAGGATGCTAGGTAGATAGGAAACAGGATTGGAGTGCTTAGGCATTCATTTTTCTCCCTCATGGACCTGTTCAGCAGTGAGGAAAATAAAACAAGGGGATTGCCAGCTGCAACGCCCAAAGCAAAAACATTATGAGAATGAGTGATAGAGCTCAGAGAAACAAACCAGGTGTCCACTCCCTTGATCTTAATATGCAACATTTGTGTACACGATAGAAAAGAGAAGACGAGCCAAGAAAGGACTGGTCACTGATGAGGATGTGGAGAAAGAGTAGAGAATGGAGAATTGGAGAACCAATACTGCTATCAAAAGTGGTAGAAAGGAAGGCTTCAATCTGGAGTTTCATCAAGGTGGGGGGAGTTGGCAGAAGATGGTAGTCTTAAGTCCCTGGAAGCCAAAGTGCAGATCCAGACACATTTTCAGCAACAATAGGCTTTCAATTTGGCACCATGTCTCCATCAGACTGATTGTCCAAACAGAATCCTACCAACAGAGTCCCACTGCTTCCATCATCATCAGGATAGGAATGCAAGAGCCAGCAGCATTTCAAGGGAGAAAATGGCTCCCTTTCCCAGAAAATGGATGGCTCATTGGCTTGCCCTCTTAATGAGAAATGTGGGTGGGCAATTCTGGGAGCATATTTGAAATCTAGTCTGACCAGTCTTGGCTAAGGTGAGTTTCAAAAGATAAAAATGTCCTCATTCAGAACCCTGACTCAAGACCAAATTTTTAATCTTGGGAATCTGTTAGGAAAAAAATTTAAGAATATGTCCCATTGCCCTCCATATTGCCATCTCTCTCTATCAAGAATAATTTTTAAAGTGTCTATTAGTGCTTGGTGCTGCAGTACAAGGTGCATCAATAGATATGGTCTCCATCTACTTGAAACTGAGAATTAGAGGAAGACCACTTATAGGATATACAGGCTACTAAATAAGCAATGAGATGTATAGATAGCTGTATGCAGGGCATTTCCTTACTTGCACATGAAAACAGGGATTTTAAATAAAAGAGTGACTTATCTACTTTTGTTGGTACATTTTACATTCTCATTTATTAAAATCAGTCCCTAAGTGATGTCCTAGATTAGTGACATGCCCAAATCTGCAAATCTTTTGTGTGAGGCATTGTCTTAATAGTCCTCTAGAAGTTTTTGAGAAATATTCCCATGAAGGATGGTTACTATATATATATATATATATATATATATATATATAGTCTCTTATATTTACTATATATTCTAAATCTTTTAAAAATACAAATTACAACAAAAGACTGATTTTAGGAAATGTATCAAAATCTAAATACAAACTTCAAAATCTAGTGCATCTGCCTTTAAAGTAGCATAAAAGCAAGTTGTTTAATGAAATGAAAATCCATTATATAGTGGAACAAGACCTTCTTGTCTTTACATTACTCCTTATTTGCCTGTTACTTATCTTTTCTACTTCTATAGAAGAATGGAAGCATTAATATTTGCTGTGCAGGGCTTTTGGTGAGGCTCCCAGGAGATGATTTTATATAATTATATAATTCAATACACCAAAAAATTTCCATCATCAAGATGGGCATTCATTTAAATGATGCAACCTGTGACCTATCTATTTCTTCCCAGACTGTGTGACTTTTATCCGTATGTTCCAATAAATTGTCCAAATGGGATTCATCCATATGCTAGGGAGTTTCCTCCTGCTCCTTGGATATCATCAATACACAAATGACGCATGTGAGTTAACATTTATGCCATATATAAATAACATGGGCATATTTATGAAAATAGATATTATTATATAAAGGGGCACACATATCAATTTATACATCTTAAAACATTATAAAACTTACATTGCATTCTTATAGTTATTACTAGAATTGTTATTATTTAAGTAGGGCCAAGAATCTAGCTTCTGCTTCCATCTTTCATGTTGATATGCTGGAGACTTTGGATAAATCACCCTAATCTAAATATTTATCAATTTTCCTATCAGAATGATAATTATAAGGCTAGTCTTTTAGAATTAGAGTAGAAAGAACTTAAAGAGGAGACTCAGGGTCAGAGAGTTGAGGAAATTTGTCTGAGGTCACGCAGTAAATAATTTTGAAGACTGAGATTCAAACTAAGTTCCAAGATTCCAAACAGTCTTATTTCCAGATTATGTTACATTTATATTAAACCTTAGAGAATTTTTCCTTCTTCCAATCTACCCTGTTTATACTTGAGTTCTGTTCTATACTTGTACTCCCAAATAGCCCAAATAGCCTTATTCACCTTACTTGCTATAACAACCAACCACCGCCCCCCAAGCTTCCTCTTGCCTGGCACACACACGTCTCAGTATTTCTACACTCAAAGACAGTTAGAACAGAAGGAAGACTTACATTTTCTTTCATAGAAAAGAATGAGGCAATATTCTTAGGTCACCTTTCCTATAATGTTCTATATTTCACAGATGAGAAATATTTACCACATAAATCTGAAACATGACATGGAAAGCATTCCTACTTTAAATTCCAAATAAAATGCTTTTCGACAGAGTTCTGATACTTGATACACTGACATGTCTTTCACTTAGTAAAGTACTTTGCAAATAATGTGTAATTAATGAATGTTTGCAGAGCTTTCTGCATGAAATCAAAATGACAGAATCTCTAAACTGACCATAATGACAATTCTATCCAAACTCAAAATAAAATTTTTGAGTCATTTCAGTCATTTATACTTCAGTCATACCTGACTCATCAGAAACTCATTTAGGGTTTTCTTGGAAAAGATACTGGAGTGGTTTGCCATTTCCTTCTGTAGTTCATCTTACAGATGGGGAAACTGTGGTAAATAGAATTATGATTTATTTAGGTTTACACAGCTAATGAGTGGTTGAAACCAGATTTGAACTGACAAAGATGATTCTCCATCCACTGCACCATCTGATAATAATATTTAGCATTTATGTAGCAAATTAAGATTTACAGAACATTTGAAATATATTATCTCCTTTATTTCTCAACTTAAATCTCTGTTTTATAGATGAAGAAAATGATTCAGATGGAGATTAACTAATTAGCCCAGGACCCAACAACTAATAATGTTTGAGGCAAGTTTTTAGGTAGATATTCTTGACTCTAAGTTCTCTTCTCTTATCATTGCCCAACCTAATAGTTTCACTCTGAAAAGAGACCCCACCATAACATTCTTGACAAATGGATTTCTAACCTCCTTAAAGAATTCTAAGGAGGAGGAACTTTTAACTTGGCTAGACAAGTCATTTTGTTTTGGAGAAGCTCAAATTGTTAAGAATTTCTTTTTATTTAGAACATTTCCCTTTTGGGGAGATAGTTTTTATTTTGTGTTGTTTTTTTCCCCCTCTTTACTAGACCATTAAATTGATTAAAATATGCCAAGAATATACTTTTTCCTTCTTCTGGAATTATGCTAAGTATTGGTTGTTATCATAAAATGTTTTCTATTGCAGACTTCAAGAATGAGGCAGATTTATATTCATTATTTTCTTTTCTAAAGGTGATTAAATGATACCCCTTCATTCCCTTCCCCAAAATAAGAAAGTCAATTCAATTATTTTCATTATAACCCGCTTTGAAAATTCAATGAGGATTAGCATTCCTACCTTTGTCTAGTGTTAATGATAATTCCTATTATGGTCTCAAAAATTATTTTTTTCATATCAACTCTATGAAATAGCATAAGTATCATTATCCTTGATTCAGCTCCAGGGGCGGCTAGGTGGTGCAGTGGATAGAGCACTTGCTCTGGAGTCAGGAGTACCTGAGTTCAAATGCGGTCTCAGACACTTAATAATTACCTAGCTGTGTGGCCTTGGGCAAGCCACTTAACCCCATTTGCCTTGCAAAACCTCCCAAAAATTTTGGCTCCAGGTACTGGAAATACAAAGGAAAATGAAAAATGATATCCTTCCCTCGAGGATCTTATAGTCTCTTGCAGTATGGTGCAGTATGTGCACACATATTTATAGTATAAGATAATTTAGAAGAAAGAGAGGACTAAAAACTATAGGTCAGTGAGTCATAGATTTAGTGCTCAAAGCTCTAGTAGAAGTCATTCAAATAAAATTTTTTATAAATGAAAAAAAATCATAACATGCAGAATGCCCAGTAGAGAAAATAATTTTGACTACATATATTTCTTTTAACTGTTTTCTTTCTTTTTTCTTTGTTTCTTTATTCCTTTTTCATTGGGGGATTGGGAGAAATAGCAAGCAAATGTTTGATAATAAAAAAGATAGTAGAGATTTGTAAGGTTTAGTAATTACTGAAGGTTGCATAAATAAGAAATTGAAGACCCAAGACTAGGAGCCATAATTAATGACTCCAAATCTAGAACTCTTTGCATTGTTCCCTGTTTAAAGAACACAGAGAAAGTAAGATTAGAAAGAAATTTGTCCACAGTCATCTAGCTATGTAAACCTTGGAACTGAAACTCAAGTCCAAAATTTCTGATAAAGTCGAGTCTGTCATCTACTCTAGTAAGTCCCATCAGTGATGTGAGAATTGCTTTGCTGTATAGTCCACCAAATCTCTAGACAGCTCATTCAAATTCTGGATAGCCCCAATTGTTACTCCCCATCCCCCAAAAGTCTCAATCTATCCCTCAGCATCATTTACTTACTTCTCTAAATCTTGTCTGCAGGTACCAAACAGATCAAGACTCGTCCCTTCTATTCCTGTTAATAAACTTTGAAATGGAAATTCCCATACTCATGCCTTTCTCCAACTAGGTCACAGAGTGGGCACTGCAATTTTCCTGCTCAAGTTATGTATGCAGGGGTTCCTGGTATCTAAAAGGGAATAGTACCAATATAATAGTGATCAAAAGTCATTAAAATTTGATCTCCATCCAATTTTCTATCAGATAGGCATCCACTTAAACAAACTACCATAATTAGTACTAATTGAAATCATTTAGGAAAACCCTACAAAGGGAGGCCAAACTTCTGAGAGAAAAGAGAGGTGGAACCACCTCTTCTTTCTTCAACATGCTGCTTCCAGATCAATGTTTTACTGCCTCTGGGTGAGCTGAGAATAAAGAGTTTTCGGTGTCAAGGATTATGAACAGGGCTCCCTGTGAGAGTAATAAATCCACTTTAAAAATATGGAAATGTATTTCACTTACCACTGACCTGGAGGTGAAATGTTCAATAGAACATTTCTAATACCCTCAGATGCCCATTCTCTCATTCTGATCTTAATTAAAAAAGGACTCAGAATTAGAGCAATGCGAAATGTTCCCAGTGTCACCTGACACAGAAGAAGATGTACATGCTTCCAAAGTCTCACATTCAAAGAAGCCAATGATGGGGACCAGTGGAAATCCCATAGAAGGGAGGAAATGTTTCTGCCAATGGTATCATGTTCATTTCCACTTATCCAATCTGAACCTGTTCCCTAATTATCATCGAGATAAATGAAGAAAGAGAAGAACAGAGAATATCTGTCTTTCCCCAGAGGAACTGAAGTGACTAGCCGCAAGCAGATTGCACCCTAGTATTCTGAATGTACTGCCAATCGGGATGCCACAGTTGGTGAATTTTGAAATCATGGCCACAGGGACTGGACCTTTGATATAGAGATTTTATTGATATGGAGAATACCAGGGGAGGAAACACTTGCTCACAATGCAGGTTGGCACTTTCTCTGCAACTTAAGAATTTTATAAAGTTGCCTAGAGGTAAAAGTATTATAGCAGATAGAATGCCAGACTTGGAAGGAGAAAAAGCTCAGATCAAATTCAATTTTTAAGAATTAACTAGCTGTGTGACCTTGATCAAGTCATTTGATTTCTGCCTTAGTTTCTTCAACTATAAAATGAAGATCATAATAGCACTTACCTAACAGTATTGCTGTAAGAATAAAGTGAGATAACAATGTATAAATAGTTAATACAGTGCCTGTTGCAAAATAGAATTTTCATAAATGTTTGCTCTTACTTCTTCCCCCAAAGTCACAAAGAGATGGGATTTGAATCCAGGTGTTCATGACTTTGAAAATTCATTGTCTATGCGTGCTACCACACTGACTCATGAAATTTGAAAGAGTATGGAAAATTTGATAAATTCTATCCCATTAGAGGAGGGTATACATGCTGTCCTAATTTTCAAAAACATAAAAGAGGAACTAATCTGCAGACTTCAGAATAGAGAATGTCTTGTTGCTGCTGTAATTGTCTTTTTAGTCATGTCTGACTTTCCATGACCCCATTTTTAATAGATATTTTTATTTTTCCAGATACATGTCATGAAAGTTTTTCAACATTCATCCATGTGTATATGCATATTTTAAGTTACAAAATTTCCTTCCACTCTCCTTTCCCATCCCCCTCCCCTCAGTGGCAGTCAGGTGAATATTGTCCATACACATTTTTGCTAAACATGTTTAAAGATTATTCATTTGTGGCATGAGGAATTAGGATTAAGAGAAAAGAAAGAAAACCATGGGATAGGAAAGAAATAAGAGAAATATTTTTAAAAAGTGAATGTACTGTTCATCAGATTCTGAAGGGTTTGTTGTTTTTTGCTGTTTTGTTTTCTTTTGTTTTTCTCAATCTGGATGGGGTTAGCATCGTCCACAGTCAGTCTAGTAGGGTTGCCCTAGCTCTCTGAACTACTGAAAGGAGATGCTTCTATCAAGGTTGCTCATCTCATCAGATCTGACATGCTTCTCTAGAGTCTGACCATTTATGCTTTCTGATAGACCAATAGTACTCCACAGAATTCATATACCTTAACTTGTTCAGACATTCCCCAATTGATGGGCATTCCCTCAATTTCTAATTCTTTGCCACTAGAAAGAGAATCACTATGGATATTTTGGAACATTTAGGAATTTTCCAATTTCTTATGATTTCTTCTGAATATAGACCTAGAATTGGAATTTCTAGGTCAAAGGGTATGAACAGTTTTATTGTTCTTTGGGCATAGTTCCATATTGCTCTTCAGAAAGGTTGGGTTTGGTCACAACTCAACCAGCAATGCATTAATATCCTAATCCTCCCACAACCTTTCCAACATTTTCTCTTTTTGTCATTTTAACCAATCTGATAGGTGTGAGGTGATAACTCATAGTTATTTTAATTTGCATTTCTCTAGTCAATAATGATTTGGAACAATTTTTCATATGGTTTTATATATAGAGAGAGAGAGCTTTAATATTTTCACATGAAAACTATTCATATCCTTTGATCATTTATCAATTGGGGAATGACTTATAACCTATAAATTTGATGCAATTCACTATAGATTTTAGAAATGAGAACTTTATCAGAATCCCTAGCTGTGAAAATTGTTTCCCAGCTCTGTTTTCCTTTTAATTTTGGCAGCATTGGTTTTATTAGTGTAAACCCTTTTTAATTTAATGTAGTTGAAATCATCCATTTTGCAATTTGTAATGTACTCTATTTCTTGCTTGGTCATAACTTTCTTCCCTTTCTAAGGATCTAACAGGTAGAAGATTTCCTGGTTTTCTAACTGATCCAAGGTATCACTCTTTATATTTAAATCCTGTACCGATTTTGACCTTATTTTGGTATGGGACATGACCCATTTTTTATGGAGATTTCTTGGCAAAGATACTAGAGTCATTTGTCATTTCCTTCTCCATGGTTCCTGTTTTGTAACTGAGGTAACTGAGGCAAACAGAAATTAAGCAATTAGTTAATAAGTATGTGAGGCTGGATTGATCTTAGGTTCTGTCTCCAGGTCCCACACATTATCCAGTGTGCCACTTAGCTGCCAAGGAGGAGAAGGTATTCTTAGGAAAAAAATAACCTAGAACAATTTACTGAGTGAGAACCCTAAACAAATTATGACCACTAAAAGTCAATATGGCTTCAATGCCATTTCTGCCAGAAAATGCTACAGCATACATGTTTCATCCAAGCATTCTGCAGAATCTCAAATGAATGAAAAATAAAAGCAACATTTCCCATTGAAAAAAAATCATCATTAAGCACTTACTATGTGTCAATTAACATATTGCATTAAATGCTGAAAATGAAATTAGAAAAGCCAACAGTATTTGCCCTTGAAATGCTTAAAAACACAAAAGGGAATTTATCTTATGAGGACTATTTTGGACAAGTCAGTGATGTTACCATAGAGAGGTTAAGCCACTTGTCCAGGACCACAAAGCTAGTAAATTCACTAGTTAGGATTTAAACTTAGGTTTTCTTGGTTTTCAAGTGCATCACTCTATATAATATTCTACAATTGCCCTAAAACTCCATGCACTAATCTTATGACATCCTTGTTCAAAACCAAACCTCTTTGGTTACTATTTCTTATATGTGTTGCCTTCCCCCAAATGGAGCATAAGTTTCTCAAGGTTAAGGATCATCTTGAACTTTTAATTTTTTTCATCCTTCTATTGACGTTGGTATTCTTTCCTTTGGAACTCATCCATGCCTTCTCATCTTGTATGGTTCACATCCATATCATTCTACAAGTGTGCCTTAAAGTTTCTATTCAAAGCATTGAAATGCTCTGTCCTTTAACAATCAATGTAGTATTTAGTCTACCTGTCAAATTTGATAAGCATGTGATAAAAAGACCTTAATCCAAATCACTAATGAAAATTTTTAACATAAAGCCAAGATTGAATTTTGAAGAATTCTACCTCAGGTTTCTTTCTAAGTTGACACTGAAATATTAATGATTATTCTTGGGGCCTGGTTATTCAAGCAGTTCCAAATCCAACTAACTCTTTTATTTGGAAGATATTTTTCCATCTTGTTCACCCAGTCATGTTGACCCATTCACCCTGTTTTCCAGTTCTAGAACCATAATTAAATCAGTATTATCATTTTATCTGGAACAGTTTTGCATATCTGCTCCTCTATGATTCCACTCACCATTTGAATAGAACATTTAAGGCACATTTGTGGAATGACATGATTAGGAATCATAGAAGATGAGGAAGCATGGATGAGTAACAAGGCAAAGAGTATCTAAGTCAATAGATGAATGCAAAATAAAAAGTAAGATGGTACTTGACCTCTAGGAAATTTAATTCCATTCGGAGGAAGGCAACACATATAGCAAATAGTAACCAAAAGGATTGTTTTGAACAAGGATGTCATAAGACTGATACATAGAGTTTCAGGGCAATTGTAGAATTATAGAGTGGTGCATATGAAAGCCAGGAATACTTAAGTTTAAACCTAACTTGTGAATTTGCTAGCTTTATGACCATGGACAAATTGCTGAACTTCTATCAATTCCAGTTTCTTTATCTATAAAGGAATAGAATGACAGCACCTATAGAATTGTTGTGAAAGTTAAATACTATTTAAATATCTTTATATATCTTTACCTTATTGATAAAAATCATCATAATCATTGAAATCATCACCAGAACCACCACCATCCCCACCACAATCATCATCATCATCGTTATAGTCTTTGTCATTATTGACATCGTTATTGGCCTCAATGTAGTTGATTTGATTTTGCCTCCTAGACTTCCTTTTAGGGATCATAGAAGCCCAAGAAATGGGTAATTTTTAAACAAGTGAAATGATAGCAATATGGAAGATGAAGGTAAAGGTTATATTCACAAATAGGGAAAACAGAAGTCATACTCTGCATTTGCAATCCGCAATCTTTTTTTCACTATATAGTATGGACTAATTAGTATCTGCAAAAGCTAAAATCTCATTTGGTTTTTCATGCCTTTTTTGCTTTCTGATATATAACAAAAGCAGCCACACTCAGTTTCGTACCAGTAGGAAGCTCATAAGCCTAAAGATTACAAAAGATTTAATTGTTAAGAAGGGGATAACAAAAACCATATCACACATGAAATTAAGTGGAGAATTCATTTATTTCTACAAGTCATTATTGAGCTACCACTATGTACAAATCACAGTGGGGGTTGCAAAAATTAAAATGGCAAAAGCAAGAAAGAAATGGCTCCTTAACTTTCAGAAGATCACCTCCTAATAGTGGACATATAACATGCACAAAGATAACCATCATGGAAACAATTCAGTGGAATTCAATTCTGTTGGGATTATATAGTCCAAAAACCATTTTCAAATTAAATAGCCATAAAAATAGCCTACCCTTATTTTAATTTTATTCTGTTAGATTTGTTCAATGAATTGAAAGAGAAAGAGGTTTAGAGCCCAGTGCTGATTCATTTGAACTATTGAATTTAAATAAATGAATAAAAATTTATTTGAATAATCATGTGTTTATTAAGCATTTACTTTGTGCTAGGCCCTTTACTAGACTCTGGACATAAAAACACTATGTGTGCAACATGGATGCAGATGAGCAAATACAAAGCATATACCAATTAAATATACATATATATGCACACATATATTTACACACACATAGACACACTCCATGCACACACTGAAATGACAGCAGAGAATGCTCAAGTACTGAATTGATGCATGCCTAAATAGATGAAGAATGTATCTATTCATCACTTTGGGGAATTCTTAGTTTCAGAATTTCAAAGGCATGATTTGAATGCAGATCTTTTTGACTGAAAACCTGATATTCTATCCCCTGCACCACAGTGGCTCACTGCTCATTGGTGATATTATAAATACTCCATTCTCATTTACACTATAAAGTCACATTGCAAACTGTATCAGGAGCCTATGGGAATCGCCATTTCTGTAAAATCAGGTTATCTTTATAGGATAGCAATGAAAATATCAACAGTCTCAAAAGTAAGATCCAGTTCAAATATATTCTTTGTGAAGCCACTGAATATGCATTTACATAAGTACCTTTTTAAAGATAATTATTCAGAGGTCAAATCTCAGAAAAAGATCTACATTGGATGCCCTAAAGAATTACTTAGCTTTTCTTCTGATGCCTCTTTAACATTGAGGGATGTTTAATTCCTTAGCACTTGAAGGTTAATGACATTTTCTCATGAATGACCCTTTTGACAGAGAGCAGAAATGCCACATTTTTAATGCCTGTTGTTCCTTGATTATACTTCCTGATAACTCCCTGAGATCTTGGCAAATGAACATCCTTTGTGAATTTAAAATTCAGAAGAAAATGTTAACTCAAAACTACATCAGACTATTAGGACATGATAAGTGAATTCTGTTATTAAAATACCTTGTGACCAACCCATTAATCAACCAGTCACTCAATCAATCAGCAAGCATTTATTAGGCACCTGTAATGAATCAGATCCAGTATTAACTGTACATGATACAAAAGAAATCCAGAGAAATCCAGAAATCCTTAATCTTTGGGGAGGGGGGATGTAAAGCAAGGGATTAAGTGACTTTTCCAAGGTCACCCAGCTAGGTAAATTATTAAGTGTCTGAGTTTAGATTTGAGCTCAGGTCCTCCTGACTCCAGGGCTAGTGCTCTATCCACTGCGCTACCTAGCCTCCCTCTTGAGAGTCCTTACTCTTAAGGGGTTTACACTTTACTCAGGGTGAGGGGTGGGGATGTGACAAGTTCCTAAATTATTAACTATAGAATATTTGCAATATACATAATGATGAGGGATTATAACAACTGGGGAAATTTAGAAAAGTCTCTTAAGCAAAGTGATACTTGAGTCTTGAAACAGCTCCCAGAAGTAGAGATAATAAGAGAAAGTATTGTAAGTATGGGGCGTAGGGGGTGCAGTTTGGGCAAAGATGCAGAAGAGAGAAATGGGCTATTGTACATCAGGAAGGAAGATGAACCATTTCTTTCTGTGCCTATATTCACTGTGAGCTACTGCTTCTTAGTAGACATAGACTATGATGTAAATAAAAAATCTAGGAATAAGACAATAGTGGAAATATCTACTTAATTATTCTATTAGAAGAGTAATGATGTCTGTAAATGTATAGTGTGGTATCATCAAAGGAATTCAAGATGTGAAATCAGAAGATCTGGGTTCTACAATTTCTAGCTAAGCCCTTTACTATTTGATCAATTTTGGAACATCACCTGCATTAAAGGCCTTTGCTTTTGCTTTGTTTTGTTTGTTAGTTTTGGGTTTTGATTTTTGGTTTTTGCAAGGCAATGGGATTAAGTGACTTGCCCAAGGTCACACAGCTAGGTAACTTATTAAGTGTCTGAGTTCACATTTGAACTCAGGTCTTCCTGACTCCAAGGGTGGTGCTCTATCCACTGCACGTCTGAGAATCCTAACTTTTAAGCGGTTTACATACTTTACTATTCAATCCAAAGCCTCTACAAAAATCTTAACTGTAGAAATGGAGCTAGAGAGAGTGAGAGGAAGGAACAAAGTAACTTGATATCTAAAAACAAATCAACATTTTCTGCTTGTTGAAATAGTGAACATTTGGATTTATATCAAGAAGAAACAAAACAGTAAATGAAATAGAAACCTATGATTAAAGAAGAAAAAAGATCATAGGAAATAACTATTGACCTTCAGGGATGGAGGAAGAACGCAGATTAGAATATGTTTATGAAGATAAGAGAGATATGTAATACAGCTAGAACTTTGCTTAGGAGGGTTTTCAATTTCTCTCTGGATTGGAATAATGCCGGGAGCTCACAAAGCCAGAGAGGATAGTCTGTTGGAGGTAATATGAAGCTTCCTTTTCAGACCTTTGTGCAACAGCCAACAAGTTTGGAGACTAATCTGGATTAAGTCAGAAGAAATAAACCCAATATGATGAGTACAACTAACATAGGCTAATAGGGCTTACAATGCATAATACCCAGGTTTGACATGGGTCTTGGTCATGAAAGACTGCCTTTCAAAAGTATTTGCAGTTTTAACAGACAACTTTAAAAGAATCACAATATCTCACCAATGGAAGCCCTGAAAGGTCATCTGTTCTAATTTGTAATTAAACAAAGGTTATCTTTAAAACCACACCCAAGTAAATGTTTTTTAGTGGTAATGTGGAAACTTTCAATTAAGTGGAGTCTAATCTCAGCTGAGAAAAAAACTAGTCCATGTTTGGTTAGTTCTTGATAATGGCCAATAATTGTCATGTGCTTTAACATTTGCCAAGCATCTACTATATATTATTTCATTTGATTTTCATAGCACCCCTGGGAGAGAGGAACAATTATTTGCTTCATTTTGCAGATGAAAAAAACTGAAATAGAGAGAAGTTCATTGACTTGCCTAGAATCAGACAGCTAATAAGTATCTAAGACAAAATTTGAATTCAGATCTTCCCAACTCAAAATTTAACACTGTCACCTAACTACTTCTGGTGAAAAGTTATTCTTGCTATTTTCTTGACATCAACCTTCAATTTACTCCTTCCCAATTCTCAACCATTACTCCTGTTTTTACTCTCTTGATTCCAAACTGAATTTGGAGTCAGGAAGATGGGAGTTCAAATCTTGCCTCAGACAATCTAAGATTACTGATTAAGGAATCCAGAATAAGTCTATGCTTGCATTAGCTTTTTTGACTACGATATGGGCACCATAGAGTCTTTTGACCTTATAGTCAGATAGATGTACAGTACTGTAGTTATAATTTGCCCAAAATGTATATGTGAAAATGATCATCAGTTCCAAAATGTGAGACTCTGCATCTATCTCTGTTACATTTTACTTTATTTAGCTTCTTTAACTTATCAAGTTCTTTATGGCTTCTATTTAATTCAACCAGTCACTTAGCTAATCTCTAATAGCTTTGTGCCAGCAAATTGAATAAGCATGCCATCTCTTCTTTTAAGTCACTGCTTAAAAATATTAAAGGGCACAGGCTAAGCACAGATCCCTGGGGCACTCTACTGGAGACCTTCTTTCAAGTTGACATTGAATCATTAATGAACACTTTTAGTATATGAAAAATGGCTTGCATTTCATTAAAATAAATATTGGTCAAAAATAAAACTCTTGGAAAAGCACAGATTTTTCCTTGAGATAATCTGAATTGAACCTTCTCTTCAACTTCTATCTGAAATTTTCCAGTTTACTTTAATTTAAATGGAAGTCAGGCAATGGGAAAGCAACACTGAGTTGTTCTAAAGACTGGGATGACATCTACCTTAGAGTCATGATTGCCATTCTATGTTAGAGGGAAATTGTTTTGGAGAAAAACTGAGAATGACTGGAAAATTTTAAAATGAAACAACAGAAAATGAGTTAATTTTCTCTGCAGTATTATCATTTTGAAGGAAAGTCAAAATATGGGAAAACCAGAGGCAACTGTTGAAGATGACAGTGCATAACTTTAATTTACGTTTGAAGCCAGAGAGAATTCCTGTCTTGAAATGATAAACCTACATTCCAGACACAATTTTAATAAAGAGGAAAACATTTTAATAGAGACAGATTCTTCTTACCTCCATTTCCCTCTTCCATTTTTGATGCTCCTCAAGCATCATTTTCTGTAGGAATCTTTTCCTGATGTTCACCCCACCCCTCCAACAGCTCCTATCTCTGCTGCTAACAATAATAGCAACAATAAACATCTCTATTGTTCTAATATTTGCAAATAATTTAAAAAATATCTCATTTCAAAAATCACTATAACATTGGAGATAGATGCTATTATAATCTCCAGGTTACTTTTGGGGAAACTGAGGTAAACCAAGACTAAATGAATTGGCCAAACCCACATAACTAGTCAATAGCTGTAATCAAGTTTGAATTTTTTGTCCTAATTCTAGGTCCAGTGCTCAATACACTATGTCACCTAACTATAACTAGTTGTTTATGCCCACTTTCCACACACACACACACACACACACACACACACAATACACACATATATGCACACACAAACATACATACATATATATCAAGTGATATATGAATATTAACTTAATATTTCTATTGCATGCATCTTATATGCAATTTATGTACATACACATATATCAAGTTATGTCTGCCTATTAACAATATTTATGTTTCATATATTTTATATGTAATTGCTATCTCCCTCATCAGAAAGTAAGTTCTACTTAGCAAGAATTGTTTTATTCTTTGTACTTTTACACTTATCCTGACATAGTAGCTGTTAAATAAATCCTTGTTGATTGATTTATTCGAACATCCTGATGTCACTCAGATGTTTTAGTATATGCTTTATGTTTTCCTTCCATGCAAATTAGTGTTTCTCATTATATAGAACCTGTTCATGTAAAGAAGATATGTTCCATATTTGGAAGAGTGCAGCTTGAGTACTAAACATCTCAGGAGTAGTGCTACTATAAAGATGTTAAAGTTAGTAAATGGATAATTACCTATATAATATAATTTGCAGGATTTCACAATGAGTCCCTTCCAAGCCATGCAAAATCTATCTCCTACAAACTGGATGATGTATGAAATTATACCATTAGAAAACTTTTACTTTGTATGTTAAAAAATTTCTTAGTAGTTTTCTTGGGAATTTAACATTTTTAAGTCACCATAATTTTTTACCTAAAATTTTGATCAAATACACATTAGTTGCATTAGTTAAAGTTCTTTGAGTAAATACTTACATGAGCCAAGAGCATTAGGGGGAGGGAAAAAAGATACATCAGAAAGGAAAGGGAGTTGTTTTATACCATGAAAAGTTGTAGAAGTTATTAATTGCTTCAATTAGCTTTGTTTCATTATCTATGGTCCTTGAAGTAAGCCAGCATATTACCTGCAAAGGTACTCATTTTATTTTTCCTTTCCCCGTGTGTACTTCAATTTATTTTTCATGAAATAGTAATATAATTAACATTTCTAGAACTATGTCAAGAAATAGTAGGGGCATTGTACATACTTGTTTTTCTCCTCATCTTATTGAAATGAACTCTTCTTTATTCTTATTACATATTATACAGAGTCTTCGCTTTATGTAAATATTACTTGGCATATTAAGGAAATTTAGGAAAATTTTGTTTTTAGAAAATTTCATTTTTAGGGAAAGTCCATTTATTCTTTTTTTTTTTGCAAGATAATGGGGTTGAGTAGTTTGCCCAAGGCCACACAGCTAGGTAACCATTAAATGTCTGAGGTCAGATTTGAACCCAGGTACTCCTGACTCCAGGGCCAGTGCGCTATCCACTGTGCCACCTATCTGCCCCCAGTACATTTATTCTTATGATTCAAAATTTTATTAACAGAAATAGGTATTATGTTTTATGAAAAATTTTTTCTACATCAATTTATTTTTAAGTGTTTCTTGTCATTAATATTGTCCATTATGTTTATATTTTTTCTAACAGTGAAACAATTGTGCATTGCTTGTATAAATTCAGCATGGTCATAGCTCATAATATTTTTAACTTCTTTAATATTATTTTATAAATTACTTCAATACTCATTAAAGATATCATTCTGCATTTTTTGCTGTTTTCATGGTCCTTGTTTTATGTTTCAAAATCATATTTCATAGGATCTTTCCTTTTCTAAATATTTTATTTAAGATAGAATTAATTGCTCTTTGAATATCTGATTAGTTTGATTATAAATCCATCTGGTTCTGTTTTTTCTCCTTTGGAAGTTCATTAATGGCTTGCTCAATTTGTTTTTAAGGATTTTTCAAATTCCCTATTTCTTGTTCTATTAAAATACACATTTATATTTTTTGTAAGTATTAATGAGCTATCAATTTTATCAGCATACACTTATTTGAAATGGTCTCTAATGATTTCTTTCATTTTTTCTTTATTTGCTATGAATACTCTTTTTTAATTTAATGTTACATTATTAACAAATTAGAATAGAAGGTATAATACCTTTAAGACATTTGATTGGTGAAGTTTATAACCAACCAAGGAATAGAGAAAGTCCGCTATCAAAAGCACAATTTTGATTATATAACACTGAAAATTTTTGTATGAAAAAAACCAATACAGATAAGACTATGAGGAAACAAATTAACTGAGGATATATTTCCAATAAGTTTTTTTCTGATAAAAGTTTCATTTCGAAGATATTTAAGGAACTGATTTAAATTCCTAAAAAATAAGAACCACAGTTCAATGGTGATAAATGGGCAAAAGATGTGAACATCAACTTCTCAAAAGAAGAAATCTGAGCTATCAATACTTATAAGCAAGAATTCTTCCACCATCTAATAATTAGAGAATTTCATATTGAAGTGCCCCTGGAGTTCCACCTTAAATATAACAGATCAGAAAAATGAATAAGAAAGAAAACTAAAAGCTATCAAAGAGGCTACATGAACATTGGCAAATTAAAAAACATTGTTGTTAGAGCTGTGAATTGATGCAACTGTTCTGGCAAGCATTGTGGAAATATGTACTCCAAGCTAATAAACTGTGCATATCCTTTGACTCAATAATACCACTACCAGACCCATAACCCCCAGAGTTCAAAGAAAGAGGAAAAGGACTCAGACATATAAAATACTCATTGCAGCTTTTTTGTCATAGATCAGAACCAGGAAAACAATATATAACATTATAAGCATAACCACTTTTGAAAAAGATGAAAACTTTGATCAATGCAATGAAAAACTATGATTCCAGAGGACACAAAATAATGAATACTACCTTTCTTTTGACAAAGGTGATGGACTAAATGCACAGAAAACATATTTTTGGACATAAAAGTTGTGATAAAGTATTTGACTCTGCAATGCATATTTCTTTCCTTTTTCCTCCATGTAAGGGAGGTAGAAAGGTGTGGGGGAGAAGCATTCTAGCTAATTTTAATCAAAAAATATATATATGGAGAAAAAATTAAAGAAACCATTGTTTAATAGTGACTTCTCAAAGTTTGCTTTTTTTTAAAGCCTTTTCCAGACAGGTAAGAAAAAATACTGTATGAGCAAAAATAATGTTTCCAAATAATACTGATTTCATTTTAATAAACATTTATTAAGTACCTACTATTTGTAAGATTTTATGCTTAACCAAGAGAACAATGAACACATTAACAACAACACTATGATATGCTTAACCTTGATGGAAGCAGCTCATCTCAGAAGTTCAGAAAGTTAGGACAACCATATTAGACAGGCTATGGACAATGTTATTCCTATGCAGAGAAAGAAAACAAAACAAAAACAAAAAACAGACCTTCAGAATTTGATGAATACTTTATAAAAATTATCTCTTATGTATCTCTTTCCCTTAATCCTAATTCCTTATACCGAAAATGACTAATCTGTAAACATGTTTTTCAAAGATATATATATGTACAATGTTAATCTGAGTGTTTGCAGTTGAGGGGAAGGGAGTGGGAAGGGAGGGTGGAAGGAAATTTTGTAACTTAAAAAGACACACATGCATAGGGATGAAAGCTAAAAAAATAAAATAGATGAACTTTTAAAAAAAGATTTTATGCTAGATGTTGATTACAAAATTTTCCAAAAGTTTTACATTCTGCATTATTTGAAGTAGACAATATGAAAGAAGTGATGACCACTGCTGAGCCTCCTTGTCTTTGGATAGAAAACTGGGAGAAGGTTGGACCTAGAAGGAAAGATGACTGACTCCATCAGTCAATAAGCATGAGCATTTATTCAAAATCTACTCTTTCTGTAACATTTTATCTTTGATGAGTAGCCCTACTATGTGCCTCAGATCATCATCTGTAAAATGAACTTGAGAAGGAAATGGAAAACCATTCCATAACCTTTGCCAAGAACCTCATCAAACTGGTCATGAAGGACTGGACATAATTGAAATTGTTGAACAACTTCAGTGGATCCTTGAGGGACCCATATTAACTAAAACCCCTCCAAATTAGCATTGCCTATGTTGGACATTTTTATTTCTGTTGTGAAACATTTCCAAATTAGATTTTAATTGACTTCACTATAATTCTGCTGGCAGTAAACTTGACACCTCAGCCCCAGCAGCTTAAGACTCTAAGTTACAGAGTAGTTTCTGATTTTTTTTATTACTGATCTTCTTTCAATGAAGAAATTTCAACTCTTCAACTGCTCTCTGTAATGATGAAATCACAGATCTGTCCTTTCCCATTCTACCTACAAAAAATAATTTAAAAGTCAAGAGGAGAAAACAAACAGCAGAACAAGTGGAATATTACTATGACCGCTGCAACACAATTCACAATCATCTTCAGAATTTGTAACAATAATATTATTTGTTTTTGTTGTTGTTCCCTTAAATTATGCAACTTTTATTTTGAGCTACTGAGATAATAGACAAAATTCTTGAATTTATGATACTATAAACTCAAAATTGACTATGAACACTAGTCTACCAATAAGGGATTACAGCTTAGAATTGTCTCAAAGTCCTTGGGATCTTGATATTTGAAAATGGTCAACACATATTAACCCAAGTACTCTCCTAGGTTATAGCAACACAAACAAAAATAAATGAAGGCGGAAAAATATTACCTGCCCTTTCACTCAACTATCCCACTGGTAGTCTTCTGTTGAACATAGCAAACATGTTAATAGCTTTTTTTGGTTGACAAAATAAGCAAAAACAGACAAACAAAAGCCATGTGGTTTAAAGTTCTGATGGTATCCAGGTAGGTGCTGGTCCCAAAATTAAGAAAACCTGAGTTCAAATTCAGTTTCAGACACTTACTAATAGTGTGATCTTATATAAAATGGGGGTACTAATAGGATTTACCTCCCAGGATTGTGAGAATCAACTTAGGTAATATTTGTAAAAAAGTGTTTAACCTGGTACTATATATATATATATATATATATATATATATATATATATATATATGTATGTACATATATATATACACATATATATATTCTATAAATATATATTTCCTTCTACCTTCAGTTAAAAAATGACTGAATGAGCTGAGGTGTGTGTTTATGTGTGTGTGTGTGTGTGTGTGTGTGTGTGTGTGTGTATGATGGAATTCTATTGTTCTAGAAGAAAATGACACAGGAAGACTTATATGAGCCAATGAAGAATGTAATGAGCAGAACCAGGAGAACAATTTATATGATGATAGCACTGGAAAGACATAAAAATGTAAGAATTATGATCAATACAATGACTATCCATGATTCCAAAGGGCCAATGATGAAACACACTCTCTACCAACTGACAGAGAGGTGATAGATTTAGAATGGAAAATGAGACATAGATTATGTCACCAATAAGGGAATTTGTTTTGCTTGAGTATGCATATTTGTTACAAGAAATTTGTTTTTCTTTTTCCTTTTTTCCCTATAGGGTTATGGGTAGTTGAAAGAGAAAATAGATTTATGTTCATTTTTTTTAAATAGAGTTTGGAGGATGCAACAGATGTGGAATGCTTGCATGCACTTTTTCTAGAAAGTCACTTTGCTAGTGGTTCTGCTTAATTTTCCTCCTCTGTTATGAGACTTCTCATGAAAAGACTGACAATAAATACAATAAAAACAAATAAACAAAAGACAATAAAGATAAAAGTGAGAGCCTGTGCCTTCCATGAGTTCATATCATAATCTGTAAGTAAAGACATGAACATAATGGTATCTAAAAAAATATACAAAGCAAACCCTCACCTCTTGGGGAGATTGGAAATGACTAATAATTGGAAATTCTAATTGCCTTCTTTGCTTTATCTGTCCCCCATTCCAATTTATCTTCCAGTCATTTAGCCACTGGATTTTTCTAAAGTGCAGCTTTTACCATGTCACTCCCATGCTCTACAAAATAAACTCCATTACTCCCCAAATTTCAAGATGATATCTGATGTTCCATATTTGTCATTTAAAACTCTTCATAGTCTGGGTCTGTACCACCTTTTCATTATTTCCACACTATACTCCCCACATGCATGTTCAGAGAGGAAGGATATATGGGGTATTAAGGGAGGACCAGTATTTCTATTCTAGTGTGAAGGTTTGATAAACCCAACTCTCACCTGTGTCTCCAAGAAGCTATAGCATGAACAGTGGTCATATCTTGGTCAATTGGCAGATGGGTCAAGGTAGACAACAGACCTCAATGCTATTGTTGAGTTGGGGTGTCTATATTCCAAGCATGTGAAGACATCTTTCAGCTGAACAGAGAACGAGAAAAATGTATCCCAAGTCATGGAAACAAGTGAAGGCAGTGCTGGGAGCACTTAGCATCTAATCCAACATCAAAGATACCAAAATTATTCACTGCATCCCTGATTTTTGTCTTGCTACTGGATTTCAATTGCTTTGGAAGAGAAAAGGAGGCTGACCACATATGCATGTAAATCCAGTTCATGCACAAGTCAGGACATCACCCTTGTGATGTCATTGGTCCTCTTTGAAAAAATAAGGAAGATAATTTTACTAGACAATTTACATCTCTGGGTTTCCATTTTCTTATATATAATTATATTTTATATATAATTATATAATATATTGTATATAATTTGAAGAGATGTCAAATAAATGATTCACAATTGGTCCACATGATTTTAAGCAGACACTAATCAAATTAAAATAAAATTGAGCAATATTTAGAAAAATAAATTATAATAAGCACAAAAATTAAATTTAATGATGAATAACAGCTACTCCTATCCACACATTTTGTGAAGTAGATGCACTGAAAAACTTGTCATCCTTCAGATAAGACACCCTATCTGACATCTACCTTTTCATTGACTTTCTGCATCTGTGAAGTAATCTCCATTTTCTTATCTGCTCCTCAGTTTCCTTTGCTTCCTGAAGTCAAAGCTAGTCCCAGATATAGTAAGATGCCATTCCCTATCCTTCTTTGTGCTAGTGACTTTTTTCCTAAGATTATCTCAAATTTTCCTGCTTAAATATTGCTTGTGTATGGTTTCTTACTTGGTAATATCCTCTGGTACACTGAACATTTCAAGAGGAGGGAACTATTTCGGTTTTTGTCCCTTCTAACCTTTTTGGATCCCCAACAAGTAACTCAGTGATTGGCACAGGGCAAGTGTCTTATCAATGCTTGCTGACTGATTTATTGATTTGAGCAGGAGGACAAACAGAGCAGCTGGAGGATTTAAAAAGGCTTCGTCTAAAAGAGAGATTCTTAATATGGTAACCAGAAATAACCTACAAATAAATTTTTCAGGGGGAAGTGTGTCTTGGAACTGAATCTGGGGGAAAAAAAATCTTTATTTCAATATAATTGGTGTCTCTTTTAATTTTAGGTACTTTATTTTATTCATTTAAGAAATTTTTCTGAGAAGGTTTTGGTCCACTGGCTTCTGGAGACTTCCAAAGAGGTCCATGACAAAAAGAAAAAGTAAAAACCACTCATTTATTAGATGATTGAGATTTTCCTGAAGAAACCTAGGGTTTATCAAAAGTTAAGCTAAGATGATAATATATTCTAGTAATGGAAGACAGAGTACAAAGACACAGAGATGGGAAATGGATTGACCTCATTGGAGATCTTTATATGGAATGATGTGTAATCTTAATGGATCCAGATTATGAAGGACTTTGCATGATAACAGAAGTGTTTACATTTGCTCCTAGACATAATAGGGAGACATCAGAGTTTATGACTGAAAGAAATGATATGGTCAGCCCAATTCACTAGGAAACTGACTGCAGAGGATAGATTTGATGGGAAGGGGGGCAGATTTGAGGCAGAAAGACAAATTAGGAAGCCATTACAACAGTCTAGATGAGAGGTGATGAAAATTTAAAGCAAGGTGATATTATTTCTTATCAAAATGATGAATAAGACCTATTTGAAAACTACTTTGAAGATTCTCAGTAATTACTGCCAGAGAAAAAGCTCATTTGGTCATTCATTATTGACCATCTATTTTCTAGTAGAAAATGAAAGGAAAAGGATATAGTCAATAAACTTCAAGGTTTAGCAAAAAAAAATTCTTGAAAAAGACTGCATAGACCATTAGTATCAATGCCTTCCCATGACCTTGTTTTGTGACTCAGTAAAAGTGAAAGACTACACAATATTTCAGTATGGTATGTTCCCTTCAACATTAATTTTGCTACACTTATATACAGTTAAATGTTTCTAATGGCTGTACCATTAAGAAATTTTAGATATTCATAATATATTTACAGGAGACACATTGATAGAAGTTTATGTCTAAGGCCATTTTGCCATACTAACTTAAAGGCTTTTAATTTTGAAAATAGCAATAATTCTAATTCTCTAAAATTTTAAGTTAGTATTACTCAACAATTTCTTTTTAAATAGAGAGTTTGGGGGATGCATCAGATGTCGAATGCTTCATGCACTTTTTCTAGGAAGTCACTGTGCTAGCAGTTCTGCTTAAGTTTTTTCCCCTTTATTATGAGACTTCTCATGAAGAGAGTAACAATAAATACAATAAAAAATCAATAAAACAAAAAAACACAGAGACAAAAGTGAGAGCCTCTGCCCTCAATGAGCTCATAATCTATACTTATGAACATAAGGGTATCTAAAAAGATACAAATCAGACCCTCACCTCTTTTGGAACGTGGAAATGATTTTCCAATTGTTTTCTTTATCTTTTTCCAATTCCAATGCATCTTGTTGTCATTTTTTGGCTTCTTTGAAAACATATTCTACTATAGAAACCTTTTGCAAAAGATTATCTGTTCTTTTCTCATTTTTATCAAGGAAATCATTGGTGTATCTTTATCACCCAAGTGCTGATTTAATAGAGATGATATACTAAGCAGATGAGTCAGTAGTCAGTTATGTTGACCCCTTGGGTCATTATAGATTGTATATTTTTCCCCAAACATTCAGAATTATTCTTTCAGAGATATGGAAAATGGATTGCTGAATATTCTCAAAATTTTAACTCTTGCATTGATTTCATCTATGTGTATTTTGTCAAGCCCTGCTAACCCATTTTCATCTGTACTAACCATTGCTACTTCTTTATGAAGGGAGGAATGAATGAATGAATGAATGAATGAATGAATGAAAAAAATCATCTATTAAGTACTTACTGTGTGAATTGGGATTACAAATAGAATAGTAAGATTATCCATACTCTCAATGATCTCTTTCAGTTACAAGTGAAATGTAAATGTAAAGGTCCAATGGTCTTTAAAGGAAAGGCACAAGGTTCATGGAAGTGCATTTCTTTTTTTTTTTAAATTTGTTTAGGTTTTTGCAAGGCAAATGGGGTTAAGTGGCTTGCCCAAGGCCACACAGCTAGGTCATTCTTAAGTGTCTGAGGCCAAATTTGAACTCAGATACTCCTGACTGCAGGGCTGGTACCCTATCCTCTGCGCCACCTAGCTGCTCCTGAAATGCATTTTCTTATTCTCATTTCCATTGCTAAATTTTCATTGCATCATTTGATACCAAAAAGGACTTTATTGATAAAAGTAGAAGCTACAGTAGCTACAATGCTTGCACAGTGGTCACAGGTACCTATCTGGAAGCTTTAGAAATGATGCTCCCATAGAATGTTTTGGATTCAGAATCTAGAACTTGAGGTGATAGTGCTGGTTTGATCCAGTCTTAGTCTGCCTCTGTCTGTTCTATTATTATAGTTAGATTGTCTTGCTTGCACCTTCAATGATAGTTTGTAGTGATGGTAGAGGACTCTGATGTCAAAAAGATGATACTGTGATTTACAAGTGAATTGGATTTAAGTAAGGGAAGGTTGTTCAAAGTCCCCAGTTTTGCTTTCTCCTTTGGAGCCCACCTGAGTATAATTACACAGCATAGATTAGGAAGATGCAGTGGGAGACCCTGATCATTTTATGCTAAGGCATTTCCTAAGTAAAGGTTTAACTGAGGCACACCCATTCAAGTGATTAAGCTAGACAAGAATGACCTCTTTTATTTAGTCAAGAAAATATCAGTCTGGGAGGGAAAGACCCTCAGTGTTTCTGACCAAATCAGGAACAACTGTTATTTACATTCACTCTGAGCCCTTTGTGCCAACCTATGAGCAAAAGGGGAGTTGGGCTGGGATGTATTGTTGACTAATCAGTGCTTACCAGAATAATCTGCATTTAAGACCTGGTCCTCAAGAAAGAAAGTTAGCCTATAATAACCAAGGTATCTGAACTCTTTTGGCTAGCTTATCCTTTAACTTTGTTAAACTTTAAAATTAAATGAAAAATTGTGAAGGTGAATGTCAATATATTTTCCTTTGTCCATTTCCTATTTTTCTTAGTATCAGTAGCTGTTTAGAGTAAGTCAGGCAAATTCTTTTGTAATTTCATTCTGTATCTTCAACTGTTTCGTTCTTTCTAATAATTTAATATTCATTTAAACCTTTCCTTTAAGAAATTAGTTACATGATTAAAAAAAACCCTTCAAAAATAAATTCCACATCAATAACCAGGCATTTTTAGCCTATTAAGATGCCATCAAATTAATTTTTGTGATGCTATTCACCATTTGATATTTCCCATGCCTTCTGATTCCTTTCCAAGAAAAAAGTCTTATTGATGTTTTTAAAAAACTTCAGCCAAAAACTTTATTTTTCCCATTGATCCTCTACTTTCCATTTAGAACTCTACCTTGTAATAAAGAAGTATATTCAAACAAAAATACCAAAATATTCACTATGCCAGTAAGGTGCTCATGAAATTTTAACAACTGACACTCAGAAAAAAATTATACGTGAAACACTTTAAGATTAATCTGCATTATAGCAATTTTCTTCATTTTCTTTTTTCAATCTATGGAATCAACAAAACAGTATCAACCCCTAATTTTTAATGTAACCATATTTCTGAGGCATAATTGTTCACACTAACTATTTTACAATCAGCTCTCACACAAGACAGATACTTTACAGAGCTTGACTCCAGCTATAGTCCACCATTTCTGACAAGAGAATGGATTCATATTTCAATATTAGTGTTTTGGAAATAATTGAATATTAAATCGATGAGATTTTTCAAATCATTCAAATTGATTGCTTTTACATATTTGGGTCTTTTGTCTTTTTGTACAAAATATATTTGTAAGAGGCTATTGAATAGGCTTCAAATTTTTGGCACATTAAAAAAAATTTTGAATCATGTTTCCTGTAAATTCTTTGCTATGTCTACCTTTTCTTTGAAGCCAGAGAATAGCAGTGTGTATCCTGATTTGGTTTGCAGGATTTTGACAAGTTCTATAGACTTTCTCTATTTCTTCGTCCTCTAGGGCAGAGGCTGGTACATAGCTGCCATAATCCTTTTCGAGGCCATTTTCTCTAAGTGCCCCATAAGGACTATCAGAAGAGATGACCATTTAGTTTATCTAATCTAGCTTACAGATGTGGAAACCAATACTCTTAGAGTTTAGATGCCTTGTCCAGAGTCACATCAATAGTAAGCATCAGCTATAGGACTTGAATCCAGTTATATCTGACTTAGAAACATCTCTTCATCCACTACTCCATGATGCTTCTCAAATTAAAAGAGGTTGAGGAGGAGAATCATAAGAAATGATCTAGGCCATGACCCTGGAGGACAGTCAGTCCTAACCCTTCAATTTAAATAAGAAGGAAACTGAATCCCACAGAGGCTATGCTTCTTGCCGAAGGTCACACAGGTAGTAAATGGAAGCCTTAGGGTGTAAATCCAGGTTCTCTGACTTCCATCATTTTTTCCCCCAGTATACAAAGCTAATTAATTTGCATATATTTTATATTTTCTTGTTTGTACACATGTTCTACTTTCCATTCCCTCATCTTAATTATTCAGCAAGCTCCAGGACAATAGGGAATATTTTCATTTTTGTCTATACATTGTAATAATGAGGCACATTAGCAGTAACCTGATATAGAATAGGGGAGTTCGTGTGTGTGTGTGCAGAATGAGAGAGCTGGAAAGAGACAGAGCAACAAAGGGAGATAGAGAGGGAAAGATTGAGAGACAGAGTCAGAGTCAGAAAGACAGAATGAGAGAAATTGAGATGGACAGAAAGAAAAGGAGACAGAGGGGAAAAATAGAGATGCTGAGAAACAGAGACAAGAGTCAGGGGGAGGGAGCGAGGAAAGAGAGGGAGGGAGAGAGAGACAGCCAGATAGAGAGAAAGACAGACAGACAGAGACAGAGAGGGAGACAAAGACAGAGAGACAGAGAGGCACACACAGTGGAGGGGGCAAGCTATGATAATAACAAAATCCTTTTTTATAGAACTTTAAAGATTGCCAAGTACATTGCCCTTATCTCATTTAAGCCTTGGAATAAACTGTAGAGTACGGCAGGCATTATAAGTATAGCTTCCCTCATTTTATAGTTGAGAAAGCTGTAGAACAGAAAAGAGGAACGATCTGTCTACAGTCAAATGTAGTATTGCAGACTTAGTATTTTCTTTCTCTAAGTCAAATATTCTTTCCAACCCTATGCTATATGCCTAATACCTGTTTGATGTGGGTATGAATTTATACATGCATATGGATGGGAGGTAGGCAAAGTTTTTACATCCAGAGAATACTGACAGCATGCTCAGTGACTCATTTTTTTTTACAGAGCTAATCATAAGTAAGACTTGAACCCATTTCTTCACTCCAATGAAGATCTGTATCATGCATATACAAAAAGAATTTCCTTTTTGCTCATGGAGAAGGGTATATATGTGCACATGTGCATGTGTATGTATGTATGTATATGTGCAAATAGACATGAAATACATGGATGTATACATGTGTATGTATGTGAATATGCATGTTTATTAGAAAATGTATATATGTGTATATCTAATGAGTAATATATATACACACATACACAAATGTGTGTAAGTATGTATCTATAAAATTTAGAAGACCTTGTAAGAAGCATCATAGAATATAAATGGAATAGCTTCTAAAACTATTCTCTTCACTGAAAAATTACGAATTTTACCTAGCTCACATATGGAATTTCTATGGACCGCCCCATATATAGCCACTTCTGTTTGACACATTATTCAACATAGTTTGAATCAAAAGGCAGAAGCTAAAGTACTGTCTGTCGTTTTATTGTGGCAATAATTTGAAAAAAAAAAGGAACTCTTAGTTAACAGCACAGACTGTAGTTAAATCAATATAGCTTGTCAACATGAAGGTCAGTATTTAAAATCTAGCTATCTACTTTTTTTAAGTGGAGCTAGGGAAATGGAAATTGGAAAAGAAAGTTTCATCCCATGAAACTTGCATAGGCAAGTGTTTTTTTAATTGGAATTTATAAATCTATTTTTATTAGATGACTTGGGGTGGGCAAGTGTGTTTAAAGCATGATAGTTGCAAATTAGAAAATAAGGGTCAACAAACAATAACAAATTTATTTGGGGGGAAAAATCTGATGAATTATGTTCACATGGCAGTTTTTAAAAGGAAGATGATAAAGAATTACAATGTGGAACCTACTCGAATGATTGAAATGGTTGAAGGCTCTTCAGGATCAACTCCAAAAAAAATATTCAAAGGCACCAGGGAACTTGGGACAAAAGGAAGGAATTAGCAGACATTCACCCAAGTTCATTTGGTTTTGAAGACACCCCTGGGGATTTAGAAGTGGCTGACATAACAAAGTTATTTAAAAAGTGCCTAGAGACATCAAGGAAGCCATAGACCAGTTAGTTTGATATAAAACGGGGAGAGACTCCTAGAATATCAAATGAGGAAGAAACACTCAATGGAGCACAACAAGCCAGAGAAATGACAGGCTGTCTACTGAAAAAAAGAAGTGGCAAGAGCAGGCAAGTGGGCAGCCATATCTCACAAACTTGAAGGAATTATTCAAATAGATTTCTTCAGGTAATCGAGAGACAAGCAGGAATATTTTGCTTTGCAACTTTTGAAACAAAATGGCACATTCTTCATGGGAAACAAAGCTACGCAATGCTCTCTTCCAGCCTGGATGCTGTTCCTATTGTGCTTTGAAAGAGGCAGGTCTTGCTGGATATTTAAGGATTCCCAGGGTGAATACCAAAAGAAGTGAGGATGTAGGAAAAACCAGATCCATTCCAAGTATCTTTTCTCAGACATCATACTATCGATTTTAAATTGGTCATAATAGATAGGTATATAGACAAAACCACATTAATATTTATTTTCTTGAGCTCCTTATTATTTTTCTTCAAGGCATCATTGGATTTAGACCTTAAGAGAGATTGAGGGGGGCAGCTAGGTGGCGCAGTGGATAGAGCACCGGCCCTTGAGTCAGGAGTACCTGGGTTCAAATCTGACCTCAGACAATTAATAATCACCTAGGTGTGTGACCTTGGGCAAGCCACTTATCCCCGTTTGCCTTGAAAAAAACCTAAAAACTAAAAATAAAAATACCAAAAATAGAGAGATTGATGACTTTTCTCTTTATCATATCAATTTCAATTGCACCATGTCATTTCCCAGTCATTTTCAGACCGTACTGCACATACTTCGACCTCTACTTGGGCTTCTTCCCTTTGGAAGTTAGAATCTAGTTCCTGGAATCCTCACTTTTAATTGGTAAGCTTTCAATCTAATCTGTCTTAGACACACTATACCATTTCATGACTATTTCCAAGGTAAATTTCCTTGCATATAGACTTTGCCATTTCCTCTGCCTCTATTTCTTGCTCTCCTATATATCTGTCTTTCCCTATTAGAACAGAAATTTCTTTTTTATATTTTTTATTTTTTAAATTTTCATCCATTTGTACATGCATGTTTCCATGTTACAAAAATTCCCTCCATCCTTCCTTCCCACCCCACATCCCTCAGTAGGGAACAGGTTAGCATTTTACATATATATTTTATCAAACATATTTACAAATTATTGATTTTTTTGGCATGAGGGATTAGGATTAAGGGAAAGAGATAATTTTTATTATGTTCATGAGTTTCAGTAGCAGGTTTTTTTCCCTGTGTGTTTTGTTTTGCTTTATCTTTCTTCCTCTGGTGGGAGATAATATAGACCACTACCAGTCTAATATAGTTATCTTAGCTCTCTGGACTGTTGGGAGGTGTTCCTTCCATGAAGGTCGTTCATCTCATAACGTTGTTGATGTGTACATAATTCTCTTGGCTCTACTCCCTTCACTCACTGTCAGATCCTGTAACTCATTCCATGCTTCTCTAGAGTCCAGCCATTTATGGTTTCCTATAGAACAATAATACTCCATAACATTCATGTACCATAACTTGTTTAGCCAGTCCCCAATTGATGGGCATCCCCTCAATTTCCAATTCTTTGCCACTACAAAAAGAGCTGCTATGAATATTTTGGAACATGTAGGACTTTTCCCATTTTTTTTTATAGTTTCTTCTAGGTAAGGTCCTAGAATTGGAATTGTTGGGTATCGAACACAAATGTATTCCTATTTCTTGTAAACCTATGGTTCAGCCAAACTGTCCTTCCTCTTCCTGACATAAGACCCTGAATTTCCCATCTCCCATCTTTTGGTAGAGACACTTTTTTTTTGCAAGGCAGTGGGGTTAAGTGGCTTGCCCAAAGTCACACATCTAGGTAATTATTAAGTGTCTGAGGCCAAATTTGAACTCAGGTACTCCTGACTCCAGGGTCAGTGCTCTATCCACTGTACCACCTAGCCGCCCCTAGAGACACATATCCATACCTACTCAACTTTACTTCTTTACCCAGATCAAGCAACAACTTTTGTAGATTTTTCATATTTTCCCAAGTGCTAAAAACCCCTATTTACATATACATACATTGTATTCTGCATGTATATTGTATATGGCAGGCAGCTAGCTAGATGGTGCAGTAGATAGAGCACTAACCGTGGAGTCAGGAGCACTGGAGTTTAAATGGAGTGGTACTCCATTTGACACTTATTAACTGTATGATCTTGGGTGAGTCACCTAGCCTGGATTGCCTCACATCCAGGGTCATATCCAGTTGTCCTGATTAATATCTGGCTAATGGACCCAGAAGAGTTCTGGAGGGGAAAGAAAGTCTGGTGACTTAGCACAGCCCCTCTTAATCATATTCAATTCATTTGCTTGTCAGGCTCCCTGATGTCATGGTCTTCTTCAAAAATGAAGGACACACAGCGGTCAACTATGTATTCCATCTCTACTTATGTATGGCTCTTCTATCAGAACATAACTATCTTAAGGACACAAACAGTTTTTCTTAGGTCTTAGTCTCTTGGTGTCTGTCATATAATCTCTGCGCTCATAATAAATACCTATCACTCAATTGACATTTATATCGGGCTTTAATGTTTGTAAAGGTCATTAACTATATTATCTCATCTGGTTCTCACAATTTTTAGGTGAAATTTGAACTACAAAACAAAAAGTTCTCATGTACTTCTTAGCTTCCATTGACAGAGATTCAATCTTGACTTCAAGGACAGGCAAGAACAGTAGTAACACCTCACATTATGGTACTTTATGGTACCTTTGGAAATAAGGCAAGTCTAGTTACATCTTCTTTCAAAGAAGTGAACTTGTCCAATGTTATACAACTATTTTTTGTAAACTCAGGGCTAAATTCAAGAGTTTTCTGGCTCTCATATCTAAAGTGCTTTAGATTAGAGGATCTTTACGGTCCCTTTGAACTCTAAATTTAGGATCCTATGAGCCTGCAAATAAGAGATCATTAAGTACCTATTTCCTAATCACTGGGAGTATAAAGGAAAAAAATGAGTCTTTGTTCTTAATAAGGAGACTTTCTATCATAGAATGGAAAGAATAATCAATCAGTCCTGGAAATGAAGAACAAATGCACTTTAAAGGTTTATGAAGGCATCATCTTAGAGTTTTGTTGTAAAGACAGAATTGTTGGAGATCTTTAGTTCTGTGCTCTGTTTTGATCATGAAACTTAGAAAGGGGATTCAATTGAGAGTGGGTTAATACAGGAACAGAAAATTAGCTCATTTGCATTTCTTGTATAGACCCCCATTTCCTCCTAGGAAGGAATATGCCTCTCTGGAGGAGCAAGGTAACCAAGAAGAAATCCATTCACCATATCAGAAAGAAGAAGGAAAGAAAGAAAGAATGAAAGAAAGAAAGAAAGAAAGAAAGAAAAAAAGAGAGAGAGAAACAAAGTGATAAAAAAGAGAAACAAAGAAAGAGAGAAAGAAGAAAGAAAGAGAAAGAAAAAGGAAAGCAAAAGAAAGAGGGAGAGAAGGAGAGAGGGAGAAAGGAAGCAAGGAATGACAGAAAGAGGGAGGAAGGAAGAAAGGAAGGAAGAGAAAGAAAGTTAAAGGAATGAGAAGGAAAGAAGGAAGGAAGGAAGGAAGGAAGGAGAAGAAAGAAGGAAAGAAGGGAAAGGAAGGAAGAAGAAGGAAGAAAGAAAGAAATAAAAAATAGAAAGAAAGAAAGAAAGAAAGAAAGAAAGGAAAAGAAGGAAAGAAAGAGTGAAAGAAAGAAAGAAAAAGGGAAGGAAGGGAGAAAACAAGAGGTGCTTATCTATAATCCAGGTGCCCCAGGGCATGTGATTAGCTCCCCTCATTGGGTAATAACAATCCTAACTCACACTTATTCAGTGTTTTGCATTTTGTAAAATTCATTTTTTTTAAAATAACATCATAGATCTAGAATAGGAAGTGACTTTAGAAACTACGGTGTTCAATACCCTAAAGATACTTAAATAGTGTCATCGATTGGGTCTAAGTCTTGCCTCTATTTCCCTGCAAATGATCTTTCCCATCACAAATCTATGGGGGGTAGGATCTTTGAATAAGACTTTGCCAATTTTTACACATCATCAAACTGAAACTCAGAGCTGTGAAGAGGATTGTCCATAGATACAAATGTAATAAAAGTAACATAGATAGATAGTAAGATAGAAAGATAGATAGATAGATAAATAGATAGATAGATAGATAGTTAGACAGAAAGATAGATAGTTAGATAGAAAGATAGATAGATAGAAAGAAAGAAAGATGATAGATAGATAGATAGATAGATAGATAGATAGATAGATAGATAGATAGATCTTCATCTTCTGGTACAAATCCAATATGTTTGCTCCCAATCTTAAGACCTACCATTTATAGATCTGTGGAGTGTCCAAGTCAAGTTTCTTTTCCTATGTATGTAAGAACTATTGAATAAACTAAGAGTACAAGGAAAAGAAAGTTCTGGTCTTATTCACTTATTTCATTCATTTCATCTTTTTCTTTTTTAATTATAATGTGCTTCCTTTTCATATATTGCACACTTTCTGTAACTTCATAATTAAACTTCTTAAATAAGAGGAGAGACTTAGGTTATTTCCTTTGGATTCATGTGACAAACCCTGGTTATGTTAAAGGCTATTTGAATTGTTTTGAAAATTATGTGTTTCAGATATCACATGAAGACACAGAATGAACATTTAAAGATTCAATGAATTTGTTTTGAGTCCTAGTGCTGAATTCATCATTTTCACTTGCTATCAGATTCTTTAAATGGAGGTTAGCGATACTGATACCAATTTCATTGCAAGGTGGTTTTTAAAGCAATAAATTAGTAGAAGGTGTCTTCTAGACTCAACTTTAAAGAAACTAAGAATTCTGAGACCCTTGATTGAGGAAGAATGAGTGCCAAATAGGAAGAACAGCTTGTACAAAGAAGACAGAAGATGAAAGAAAGTGATAAAGAAAATGAGAGAAACAAAGAAAGAGAGAAAGAAGAAAGAGAGAGACAGAGAGAGAAACAGGGAGGGAAGGAGGGAGGGAGGGAGGAAGGAAGGAGGGAAGGAAGGAAGGAGGGAAGGAAGGAAGGAAGGAAGGTGAAAATGAAATATCATTTTTCCAGGAAGGGATAGTTTGATGAGCATGAAGTATAGACAAATGACAATAATGTTCAATATGTCTAGAAAAGTAGATGAGAGATATATTGTGGAGGACATTTCTTAGGAGACTGTTTATATGTTATCCTAGAAACAATTGGGAGCCATGGAAAATATGTAAGAAAGTGGTAAGGTCAGGAAAAGATCTTAGGTCCATTAATTTAGTGTCTGTATGGTAGACAGATTGGAAAGGGGAGAAAGAAGAAATAGATTAATTCAGTGGCCATTTCAATTGTTCATATTAGATATGTTGAGAAATTGAATTAAGGTAATAATTTTGTGCATGGAGAGAAAGGGACATTGGAAAACAATGTTATAGAGATAGAATCAATAATATTTGGCAATTGATTAGATAAGTGAGATGGAGAGAAGGACACGTCAAGAATCCTTTGGAGGGTACAAACCATGGTAACTGGATGGATGGTGGCACCCTCACTCATGCTCATTTCCTGAGAAGTTGTACTTAATTCCAATTCTACCAGTCAACTGCCCTAGTTAATAAAGTATAGTAACATTTCCTTCCTTCCTCCCTCCCTCTCTTTCTTTCTTTCTTTCTTTCTTTCTTTCTTTCTTTCTTTCTTTCTTTCTTTCTTTCTTTCTTTCTTTCTTTCTTTCCTCTTTCTCTCTCATTCTCTTTCATTCTTTCCCTCATTCTTTCTTTTTTCCTCTTTCTCTCTCTCTTTCTTTTCTTTTCTTTCTTTCTTTCTTTCTTTCTTTCTTTCTTTCTTTCTTTCTCTTTCTTTCTCTCTTTCTCTCTCTTTTCTCTCCTTATTTCTCTCTCTCTCTTTCTTTCTCTTTCCACAACCCAAGCTGTGTATTTGGGGACAATCACATTGATTTGGAGATGATACATTGGTGAATGTGTTCAGTAGAGAGAAATAGGAGACTAGATTTTAAGAGAGAAATAAAGGTTAGATGTATGTATTTTGAATCATTTGCATAGAGATAATTTTTGAAAATGTGGGAGTTTTTGAGATCACAGAAAGATTGTAGTAATATAAAAGGGCAGAAGTTTGGGGGATGCTTATTCCTGGGGGTTTACTAAAATATCTAGCAAAACCAGAAAAGTAGTCAGAATATAAGCAGAGAATTTATATTATATATCATAAAAATAGTGCCAAAGAATCTGAGAGATGAGTCCACATCTAGAAAAAATGGATAATCATTAGCATCAAAAGCTATAGAGTAGTGAGGTAGAGTGACGACTAAAGAAAGATTAATGAATGGAGATGTTAAGAAAGCTTTAGTAAGCTGTTTAGGAATAGTTTAGAAGACTACCCAATAAATGAATTCTTTTTTTATATCCAAGGAAGAAATGTGGGGGAAGATTTTCCTAAATTATACTTCCCTCTACACTTTGGGTAACAAGAGAATGTCACAACAGTTAGACTACTGGACTTGAAGTCAGGAAAAATTGAATTCTTATTAGCTGTTTAAACAAATTGTTTAATATCATAGCCCCAAGCTCTGACCTGTTGAAAACTATGGAACTAGACTCTGACAGTCAATGTATTAGATATACCTCTTTTCCTTTATGTAACAATAGGAATTTAAAAGTATATGATATATTCTTTTAGAAAAGTCCATTTTTACCATTTTGGTCAAGGATTAATCTGAATTACTTCTCTGAAGCATTGCCACTAATTTGACAAACATTCATTATTGACTATTTTTTGGTGTCAAATCATTCGATCAGTATTTATTCAGTTAGCAGTATTATTATCTGGTCTAGATTCCTCAATTTTTTTCCCCCACAAAGAAAACAAGAGAATCTTTGCCCAATATGAGGACAAAATCCAAATTTTCTGATGGATAAGAAATATCAAAATGCGTATTGATCTGTCTAAGGATATAAATTTATGTCTTTTTTTTATGTGGACCTTCATGAAAATTCTGCTTGGTCACTTGCAGAAAATGATTCATATCGAGAATCAAATGAATTTTTTTAAGGTTTTTGCAAGGCAATGGGGTTACGTGGCTTGCCCAAGGCCACACAGCTAGGTCATTATTAAGTTGTCTGAGGCCGGATTTGAACTCAGGTATTCCTGACTCCAAAATCAGTGCTCTATCCACTGTGCCACCTAGCTGCCCTGAGAATCAAATGAATTTTTGACATTTTCTGAAGACCTCTGAGATTCTAGAATTCTAGAACTTTGGGATTTGAGTTTAGTTTTCCCATCTCTGTGATAACAGGTATTCATCTGGTACTTTCCTCAGTATTAAGCTCTCTTTCTATAACATTCTAGGCAGAAAATTAGCTAATGTTATCTGTGAGTTACATTAGTTTTTTCTAAAACTTTTTTCTCATTGAAATTCCTTATTATCTAATTTTCTTGAAAGGCATCTTGTCCTGGTGTTATGGGAAAGAGTAAATGAGAGCATTTAAATGACTTTTTTTTGTTGTAACCTTTCATTATTCTATTTTGATCTAACATCTCTTCTTTTGCTTTTTCTTCTTTCCATAAGGAATTATTTTGGTCTTTTAAAATTTCTTCATTCAAGCACTGCCATTCTATATAAACTTTTGTAGTCCTTTCTTTCCATAATTCTACTTAGAAAAGATCTCTTTATTAAGATGCCCATGGTGACTGCTAGACCTTTTTCCTGAGAGTTTGTACTTAATTCTAATTCTATCAGTATGTATCTGTAGCTTAAATTATTCCTTATAATAGAGCATACTTTCCCCTTGTCTTCACTGAATTTTATCTGATATCATGTTGCTCAATTGCCCATTTTGGGGGTTGGGTCCTCCTGGAGTTTCCACTTCTGAATCACCTAAATAATTCTCTGCTACCAGCACATCTTGTAACCTCATTATTCAGACTGCTTTCCAGATTGATCTGTGTTAACATATACAAGGAATCAGGTTCCAATGCTATCCCCCAGGGCCCCTCACTATTAACCTCCTTCTATGCTAAGAATGTCATTTATTTGTAGCTTTCATTGCCTCTCTGTTAACCAATTTTTAAACTTCAAGGTTTGACAAGGCCAGTTTTTACCTCTCACCTCTTGGGTACTAAATATGGGTAAAATGGGCCCTAAATATCCTCTGGTTAGAGCTCTGATCAAAAGCCTTTTGAATGCCTAAATATTTAATGTCCACTAGTTTCCGACACTCTACTCCTTTGTTAACTCTTTCCAAAAATTCCAACTAGATTAGTGAGGCATGATTTATACTTGCTGATGCTGTGCGTCTACTCACCTGGGTGTTTTCTAACATTCAGTAATGATCTCCTCAGCTCTTTTTCTCATCCAGAAAGTAAGTCTCATTGGTAGATAATTCCCAGGCTGACCCTGAGCTCATTATTTAAAGATGGGCATGGCTGTGTGTTTGTCCATACAAACAGGCACCTGATGGGAATGCAGACCTGATAATATAAAAACTACTTTCCTTCTGACATATCCATCCAATCTTCTGAAACACTTCAGGGCACTCCAGAGCAAAGAGAAAGCCTTAGGTCTGCTATTACCTGAGTATGGGACACTTGGATTGGCCTAAAAGGATCATTAAGCTAGATTTAGTTGAGATATAAGGAAAAATTTCCTGACAGAAATGTTTAACCCCAGAATGGTTATAGAGCAAGGTCACGAAATATTCTTTCCTAGAAAAACCTCCAAATAGAGAATGAATTCATCCTTTCTCTTTGGAGAAAATGGATATAATCTTATTGAGTTGGTGGGGGGTCTCCTTCAGACACATTTTTATGATTTTCTTTGAAATCAACATATCTTGTGAGGGAGAGAATAAATGTGTGGTGCATTGCATGAGAAAATTGAATGATAGCAGCTGCCAAATAATATAAGGAAGTTTGAAAAAGTAGTATTTAACTAAAAATAAAGGTATCTTCAAGGTGAATCCAAAGAATTTTCCAAAAAGGCTGAATCAAATTGACAAAATCCATCAATAAAGGTAATCATCTAAGTTTTATTCTTGATATTCTAGGTGGAAAATTAAAAAAAGGACCTTGAAGAATCCCATGCAATTAAAATGGAGGGAAATCAGAGGATCACAAAAGGACCCTATGGAATGGGAAGGGGACAAGAAGGAGACAGATGAGGGGACATATGATATGAAGATCACATGGTCTACATTGTGATAAATCTGTGATAAAATAAGGCAAAAATATGATTGGCTTACTCTGTACAAATCTTACTCTAATTCCTCATTGTGGTGTTGAAGTGACCCCAGAATCTAAAAGATTATGTCAAAAAAGGCAAATCTGAGGAAGAAAAACTTAATTTAGAAGGAAAAACAAAAGCAAACAAATATCACTATCCAAGAAACAAATCTATTTTAATCACTAGAATTATCTAAAAATCGAATGGTATGCCTCAGGAAGATTCAGGTACCTTTTAAATAGAGGTAATCAAGAAAGGGTTAAATAAGTCATAGAGGGGATTTCTGTATATTAGGTTTTGCAAGGCAAAAGGGGTTAAGTGGCTTGCCCAAGGCCACAACAGCTAGGGAATTATTAAGTGTCTGAGGCTGGATTTGAATCCAGTTACTCCTGACTCCAGGGCTGGTGCTTTATCCACTATGCCACCTAGCCGCCCCAATGTCTTATATTTTAATGACAAGCAAACAACTGTGTACTTACAGGACATAATGCAGGGGTTATGGGAGATAATCTCAGAAGGAAGATAATAACAGGGAGATTGGGAAAGTCTCTTGAAAAAAGTCAGATATGCGCTGGACCTGAAAAGAAGACTAGGAAGGAAATCTAGAAGGTGAGAACACATACTATTTGAGCCAAAGGAGAAACTCATCGAAAAGAGCCCTAATGAATGAGGGTACCACTCATAGCTGGAGAGGTCCTTAGATTGCTACTCTTGGCAGGTAGTATTTGCTGGTAGCAACCAGTCCCAAATGACTGTAGAGTGTCCACAAAAAGAACCTCAGGGGCAGCTAGGTGGCACATTGGATAGAGAACGGGCCCTGGAGTCAGGAGGACCTTAGTTCAAATCCAGCCTCAGACACCTAATAATTCCCTACCTGTGTGACCTTGGGCAAGCCACTTAACCCCACTGCCTTGCAAAAAAAGAAAAAAAGAAAAAAAGAAAACCTCAACCACTCCAAAAAGCAGTCAAAAACTAAATAGGAAAAACTAAATGCCTAGACCATTGTCTAACATATGATATACAATTTAAATAGACAACCTTTCGAGAAATTTATCAGTAGAGATAGACACTGAAGAGAAGGGCAATGTTTCAGACTGAAAAGCAGGATGACAGCAAACCAGCTTGTATTTGGGAAATTTTACTGTATTTTTCAAGATTACATAATGCTCAACAAACAAAAATATCATATTTTGTGAAAATCAACAGTTTTCTGGTGATGATTGATGGCTTATAAATCAGGAAATGACCATCATCATTGAACGCATTAAAATGTGGGCAAAAAAAGGTGCAAATTCTTTTAGAAAGATACAGAGCAAGAAGAAGTAGGCTATATATATATATATATATGTATATATATATATATATAATATAATGCCAATGGATAGTTGTAAACATTGAATACATGGTCTCAGAGATACATAATCAAAAACTGCGGTTACTCAATAAGAATGAGGAATCAAAGATGAAGAGATCAAATGATATACTTGAATGAAAAAATAAACAATCATTAAAAGACTTAGGGGGAAAAGCTTTAGAATTAAGGGTGTCTGCCTGAGCAGATTTGGTGAGAAGGTAGAGTTAGATTTTCATTGGAAAGATTACCCATATTGAGGAGATCGGATTTCCTGAAGCATTACATTATTCTTGTTATTGGTCAAATGTTCAGATCCTAACCTGGCTCTGTAGGAAATGAAAACTAGGAAGATTAAGCTTAGAATATGGTTTAAAACCAAATGCTAGTTTGTAGAGAGAGCAGGAATAAAAAAATACATGGATGCATAATAAGCCTAATTACTGTGCATTTCTCAAGTGCACAGTTGGACTTCACTTTAAGCATACCCAATTTATAACACACCAAGGCAGAAAAATAGATAAATTGGAGGAGGGAGGGACTGTTTGCATAACAAAAGGATCAGATATATGGTTCCTTTAAATAGGGACCTCCCAGAGTGTCTCACTGTTCATTTGTAGCATTGTAGCATGTTAACCATTTCATAGGAAATTTGAATCACAGAAACTCAGGGTTGGGTCAATATCTAATCTCAACGACATGATTGTCCAGCAGTTTTTGGCTAACTTCCTTGAAGATCTCCAGAGATGCGGAACTCCTGAGGCAGCTCATTTCATTTTTAAACAGAGTAATGGTTAGGAAGTTGAAGGGTTTTTTTTTTTTTTCCTGTTTCTGGAAGAGTTTTGGAAAAGAAGTCTCAAAAACAGACTGAAATATATGGGAAAAATACTCAGATTCAAAAGTTTTATCAAATCCTCAATGGAAGGCTTGAATACTTCAACTCTACATAAAGAAGACAACAAGATAGTGGACTTGAATCTAGAGTGCAGAATGAATTCTTATCTTGTTATCAAACTATCTATTTATAATTGAATCCAAAAACCATATGGGAGGTGAAACTGACTGAGATTTGAAGGCAATCAAGGGGGACAAAAGCTTCAAACTAAGCTAAAATTCACTTCTCTCTCTGAAAGAGATCTATAGCATTCGAGGTTACAAAGAACACAGTAAAACTGTTTTGAAACTTAAAATCCATTTTAAAACTCCTGGATCACCCAGGCAAGCCAGTAACTAAGGGTAGGATTAGACTATAACTGTTTAATGAAGAATGAACAAGTTGTCAGATCAATCTCTCTAGTGGAGAAGCTGTGGCCTGAAAAGAAACCAACAGTCAAGTAATCTGCTTGGTCCATTCTGGCAGTATGGCAGCAGAACCGTCTTCTGAACCCCACTGGGTAATTGTTGTCCATCAGAAACACCCGGCCATCACTGTGTGGTCTACATTTGGCCAGTAGCAGAGTGACCTGCCTGGACCTATCTAGCATTCATTGCCCTGAAGGTGTCTTACCCAGTACAATTACAACAGGACTTGTTCAGGAGGTGTCATTCTAGAAGTCATTCATCTTATCATCAATGCCATGTCCTCCAAAAAATGTTGTAAGTATACATGAAAGAGAGAAAAGAAATAAAGGCTCTGAAGTACCAGTTATGAGTTTTCTAGACCACAATTTCTCTCTACACCTATATCAGGTTACTGTGATAATTTCAGTTCATATCTTTTCTCCTTTTCTGATTTTGGGATATATTTGTGAAATAATTTGACCTTGGTGCTTGAAAGAAAAATCTTTATCACTATGTTTCTTGCTAAATTTCTTAAAGAACTAATGAGGAGCAGCTAGGTGACACAGTGGATAGAGCACCTGCCCTGGAGTCAGGAGGATCTGAGTTCAAATTCAGCCCCAGACACTTAATAATTACCTAGGTGTGTGACCATGGGCAAGCCACTTAATCCCATTTGCTTTGCAAAAACCTTAAAAAAGAGAATTAATGAGTCTACTTACTGATTTTGAAGGGGAAGCAAGTCAGTGAGGGTTCCTAATGTTTAGGATTATAGTCAACTGCTGTTATCCAAAGACCTTATAAATAACAGAAGGCACTCCTCTTGGGGCCATCTTGCTAGTGGCTATGGGAGTTGGCAAATGAGTCCAAGGCAGGGAATTATGCTTTTATGGTCCAAATATGTCTCTCTCTGTCATTTCCATCCAAAGTGGAACAAAAAAAACCTTTTTCATTTGATAACCTTGGAAATATTTGGTGGAATATAATATGTACACTAGGTTTTTTTCCTCCAGGCTAAACTGGAGATGGGATGTTTTACAGGACCTTCAGCAGTTTGATCACTCATTTAAAATATTCTCCATAATTTTAGAGTCCTTTCTAAATGTGATATGAAAAATGATTCTTCATATTTCATATGTGATCAGTCGAGCCAAGTACATTGGAATTATATGTGCTCTTTTTTTGGTCAGTTGAACAAATTCAATTTAACAGATCTTTTAAACCCTGGGAGATGCAGCATACGGTTATGAATGAAGACCTGGCCTTGGAGTTAGTTTTTTTTTTAATTTTTTTTGCAAGGCAATGGGGTTAAGTGACTTATCCAGGTCACACAGCTAGGTAATTATTTATTGTCTGAGGTCAGATTTGAACTCAGTTCCTTCTGACTCCAAGGCTGGTGCTCGACCCACTACCCCACCTAGCTGCCCCTATTTTTGAGTTAGTTATAAAGGTTCCCGTGGGTACTTACAACCCATAGGGACTATGTCCCTTAAGACAAATAATTTCCTTTGTCAATGCTCTAGGCTAAGACTATAAAGTTACTGAAAAGGTGCCAGTCAGCATTACAGAGAATTCCAGAATCTAAGGGTTCCTTATAACAATGAAATTACATGGTGAAACCTCTATCCAAAATTTTAAGTATCATCATGTCTAAAGAACTGTGTAAAACACTGGGGAAGTAGTATACCACAAATAAGGTATGGTCTCAGTTCTTAGGGAATTTAATGCCTCATAAGAGGGTGGGTCAGACTGAAGCCCTACTCTATGATGATACTATCATCATATAGTAAATTCCCTTGAGAGTTGCAAAACAAAATGCCATGCAAACTGTCAATGTGGTACACAGTGCAAAGAATGTTGGGTTTGGATTCAAAGGATCAGAGTTCAAATTCTTCCTCTACTGCTCACTACTTATTTAACCTTTTATATAAAAGTTCTGTTCATTTATAAAATGATGTCTTTGATTTAGGTTTTTAAAAGTACTATTTAAACTTTAAAGCTATGATCCTATGAGATCTGAGAGAAATTGTCCTTGCAAACTCATAGGGATGGGAAAAATCTTTCTGGGATAAATGGCTTATGAATTTATATCTAAAGACAGGGCAAAATCTTTTATTAGTGAAAATGGGAATCACTGAGAGCCTGTTGCATGATAATGGTTGACCATGATATATAATATTTTGAATTCATTATCTTAATTATAATAAGCTTGTGAAAAAGATGTAGTTACTGCCTTTGTTTTAAAGATGAGAAATAGTCTCTGAGAGGTTAAGTGGTCTGCCTGCCCTTGGTCACACAACTAATAAATTCCACAAATAGAATTGAGGATCTGTTCTATCCAAATTCTATGAACAAAGGTCTTTCCATCGCAGCAACATGCTTTCCAGGCTCTTTTCTCAATAACATAACCTCCTAGGGATATGATAGCATTGGTGGAGAGGAATAGATGTGAACTATTTTGTAAAGGAGAACCAGCAGGCATTGCTTCTGAGACGTTAAAAGTGAAAGGAGGAGAAGAGTAAAAGATGACTTCAAAGTGGAGTATATGGGAAACTGGATAACATTGTGTCACTGACAGAAACAATCAAACCAAAAACAAAAGCAGATGGATTTTGCAGGGAAAAGGAAAAAACAAACAAACAGATAGTCAGCTTTCTTTTGGACATCGCAATTTGAAATGGTTGGTGAACATCTAGAGGGTAGTGATCTACGAGTATTTGGAAAGATGAGTCTGATACTCTAAAGACAAGTCAGGGACAGAGATGTTGATTTGGAGGGTGAATGTTATCTTCCCAAGATGATATGAAATGATCATTTATATTGCTAAGGAAAATCTCTACATATTCTTTTCTGTTAATGCATCTCATAATTAGGATTTTCTTTAATAGAATTTAGATCTAGAAAGAATCCATATGATCATGCAATTGAACCTCATTTTGGAAATGAGGAAACTGAAGCCTAGAAAGATTATGTGATTTAAGTTCAAAAAGAGAGTAAAGGTACTATTAGGATTTGAATCTAGGTAAATGTATCCAAAATACAATGCTATGGTATCTCTTTATAGAGAAGACCTTCAATAACTTTTTTAATTAAATGAATGAATGATAATAAAAATTACAGTAATAGTAGCACAAGAGCATTTAGCACTTTAAGGTTTGCAAAGAGATTTATAAATATTATCTCACTTTAATTTCAGAATAACCCTAAGACATAGGTATTATATACTAATTTTACAGATGAAATATTAACTGACAGGCAAATGTTGAGTTGTACAGGAACACATACATATCTGAGGTAGGATTTGAATTCAAGTATTCCTGATTACAAATCAGGAATTCTATATTCTTTACCTAAACAATCATGTACTGTGTAAGTTAATTTTTAAACCCATGCATTGGAATATATGTTTATACCCACTTGTGTCATTATATTTGATATGATCCACTCTTCTAACTTAATGAGATTTTTTTATTTCAAATTCTGTCTGAATAAGACCTATTCTCAAGTGTTCAAGTATCAGTTATTGTTAACACCCCTTCTATTCATTTACCCTTAGTTGAAGGCATAGGGATATGGACAGTAACATGGGGTTTGAGCAAAGATTAATAAAACTGATGTGTTGAATAATTTATAATTGAAGATCAATTAAATGAAAGATAATCACCTCTGAGTTTATAACAAGAAAATGAGCAAATTTAAAATTTGCTGATTTGCACAAAGGTTTTCAACACTCTGCTTTCATTTCTGCAGTAGAAAAACATGCAATAGAAACACAAAGTGGGTTCCCATTCATTGAAGAGTGCCTGAATGAACTATGGCATATGAATTACTAAAGTATTATTGCATTAGAAGAGACAATGAATAAGAGCAATTCAGGCAAATATAGGAAGACAAACTATTCGGAGTGAATTAAATGTACCCAAGAGTGTACTAATAACAAATGTAAACAAAAAGAACTCTAAAATTCAATTCAACAGATTAAGTATAGTGACCAATCATGGCTGCAAGAAAAAAGAGGATGAACAATCTCTTTTTCCTCTTGGTTGATAGATGACTGCTAAAAGTAAAAAAACAGGGAGTCAGATGTCATTACCATGCTGGCAAGTTTTGTATAGTTATCTCCCAACTATATTAAAGGGATGGCTCAACAAAGAAAGTTTTTTAAAGCATCATTGGAAAAATGCATATGCTGTGCAAATAAGAGGCACATCTGCATTTTTTATGTGTATGTCTCTGTTGACAATAGAAAAACACATGCTTAGATATCAGTTGTATTTCTTTCTGTTGTGAATGATATATCCTTCTTAATTCCTCTTTGGAAGACCCACAACAAGCACCATGCCATCTCCTTTCTCAAAATCCATCGTGTCAGTTCTGGATGCACAATGTTAAACACCACCCAGTGCTTTGAAATGCTCTTTTCCCAGCCAGCTTTTTTTTATATTCATTCTTCACATTTGTTTTAGCTCTCAGATATGTCAACATACTCCCTTCAGCATTACAAATCATAATAAATCTCTTGGAATATGACAAAAAAGTCCTCAGAAAATTCCTCATGCAAAATTTTATATCATCTATTAAAAGAAACGCTGTCTTGACTGGTTAACTTATTTTCAGAACATCTCTAAAATAATTATCTCTTCCCTGCTTTTCTATTTTGTATCTTAGTTCTTTGTTCTTTGAGCTTCTTTCAAGGAAAAAAAAAGTATTCCACAGAAGTTCTATTCTTCTTTAGGACTAGACAGTAATGTCATATTCTGGGTGTTACAGTACCACATCTATGACTATAATGTAGTGAATCAAATTCTCTCAGTGCTGGAGTGTTCCCTGGCCTTGCAAGAGAAGCATTCATTCTGCTAAGTCACTAGAGTATCATTTAGCTTGGCAAAGTGCATCAATTCAATGAGTCCAAAGAGGCAGGGACACGGTTAACAGATAGATGGAATAGGAAATGGTACCCCATGTCACTGACTTTCCATGCAGTGGGTATTGATATAAGGAAGGAATAAAGGTTAAGATGTTCACTGAGAATCCATTTCATTGAAAACAACAGAAATATTTCCTCCATACTTTCCTTTTTTGAAGCTTTTTTAAACACTTAAGTATTTTTTTTTAGGTTTTTGCAAGGTAAATGGGGTTCAGTGGCTTGCCCAAGGGCACACAGCTAGGTAATTGTTAAGTGTCTGAGACCAGATTTGAACCCAGGTACTCCTGACTCCAAGGCCGGTGCTTTATCCACTGTGCCACCTAGCTGCCCCTAAACACTTAAGTATTACTGCAAGTGCATAATTAGTGCATAATACTTAAGTATTATGTGCAAGTAATTGTACTAGATGGATAATGAGAAAACAAAGACAATAATAATTTCTTCTCTTGAGCAGCCTACATTTAAAATAAAAATTCAAAGAACAACAACTCTTTTTTGTGGCAAGTCAATGGTCTTAATTGACTTGCCCAAGGTCACACAGTTTAATAGAATTAAGTGTCTGAGATTACATTTGAACTCAGGTCTTTCTAGCTCTAGGTCAATGCTCTATCTATTGCACCACCTAGTTGCCCCAACAATTACTCTAACTTGCATATTATTTAAGTGTTGCAACCCTATTTTCTCATAAATAGGATTATAGAAATACTATAAAGAAATGAAGAAAGCAAGACTCAAAGATATTGAGCAAATTATCCATAGTCGCACAATTGAGGTAAGATTAAAATACAGATGTCTTGACAAAAAAAAAATCACTGTTCTCTCCATTACAGTACATAATTATATAAGAGCTAAGTTTCTTTCCAAATTATTCTTTTCTTCTGAGAGTACTATTCAGTAAATGAACAAAGTACAAAACGTGATTTGCTCAATGTTGCACAAAGTGCAGGCATGAGAGATGACGCTTGAACCTAAACCTTCTTTCCCGGAGCAATATATTTATTCCATCTATATGATGCAACTTTGAACTATACCATTCTAAAACAAAGGGAAGCAAATTTTTCTTTTTTCCCCCTAAACTCTACAAAGAAGTTATCTCTAAGTAGATATTTACACACAAATGTGCACAGATTTATATTTATGTATGCAAGTAAAGTATCCTTTTTCATGAGGTTTGCATTGCATTTTCCTGATTTCTTCCCTTTTATGTGGCTTAGATAAATAGATTATACTATTTTAATACAAAGTAATATTCCATTGTTGAGAGGAAAAATAACAGCATGGATAAAAACGATGTTGTTCTTGGAATCAGGATGAACTGACTTCAGGTAATCAGCTGTCTTGTGAACCCAGGTAGGTAAGAGTCATTTAAGGTCTCCAAACAAGGTTTTTCAAATTTTCAAATGAAAAGAATAATATCGGTGGCACTTACTTCACTGGTTTGTTTCAAGAATAAAATGAAAATATATGTAAAGCACTTTGCAACATCAAAAAGCTATAGAAATGTCAGCCATCACATCACCATCATCACTATTAACTAGGCTCTGGTAGTAGTAGAATATTGGCTAGGGGACCACACATGCTGCCTTCTGGCTGCATTTGAGCATCTTGCTTGTTGAACCAGTAATTGTTCAACTCGACAAAATACTAAGTACCAAGGTGGCCAAGGGCATTGGTGATTCAAAGATGGAAAATAGTTATCTCTACTCTTACATTCTAATAATGGAAATCATATTTATGCAAGCAAGTTGACTCAAGAGAGAATTACTTAGGACAAAGAAGAGATACAGGAAAGGTGCTATTAGACATTTTTAAGGAAGGAGAGAATACTTTCAGTCCCTCAATAAGCTAAGAGAATAGAAGGCACAGCAGAGTTGGAGAGGGTATTTATTTCATAGGGAACTATTCAAATTGGAAAAGATGGCTAAGTAATAGTACATACAAAAATGACCATAGCATTTTAGTGGCCTGAAATTTCAACATGAGCCAACAGCATGACTTGACAGGTTCCTTTGTTCCTTTCTTTATCATTCAACTTTAGGATTCAATTCAATGAAATTCATTCTACTCAATTCAACACATATGTACCATGATTATAATTGAAATTATTTATGTATTATTATACAAATAACTTCAATAATATTATTATATTATTATAATATTAATCTATTATATAATATTCAAAAATTTGAATAATATTCAAGATGAGGATGGATAGAGTCTTGCTTTACCAACCCCTCTGAAGGATTATATTCTGTTCTGGGAACCATATCTGGGAAAGATGAATCCTTCAATTCAGTTCATTTCAATGCATTCTTTTATTTTGAATGATATTTTGTTTTGTTTTTTTTCCAGTTACAGATTATGAAAGTTTTTCAACATCGATCCACTTGCATATGTATAAATTACACATTTTTCTTCCTTGCTCTTTTCCCATCCTCCTCCCCTTAGTGATGAACAGTCTAGTAAATTCTGTACATGTTCATGTGTATTTAACATATTTGCATATTAGTCATTTTGTTATGAGGAATTAGGAATAAGGTTAAATAAAGAAAACTATGAGATAGGAAGGAGAAATATGAGAATTTTTTTTAAAGTGAACATTTTATATATATATATATATTCAGATTGTGGACTGCTGTCTTTTCTTCTTCTCCTTCTTCTTTTTTTTTGTTTTCCTCTGGATATGGATGGTGTTATCCATAACGGGTCTCCCAGGGTTGTCTTAGATTTTTGAACTGCTGAGAGGAGCTGCATTCATCATAATTGGTCAACTCACAATGTTGCTGTTAATGTGTACAATGATCTTTCTGTTCTGTAAAGTCTGACCTCAATTCAATGCATTCTAACAAAGTATGTATCAAGTTCCTCCTGTGGTCCAGAAAAAATCCAAATCGAATCAGACTCTTCCCCTGATGACCTTAAATTTTATTGGAATGGGTATGGCTAGGTGGCGTAGTGGATAAAGCACCGGCCTTGGAGTCAGGAGTACCTGGGTTCAAATCCAGTCTCAGACACTTAATAATTACTTAGCTGTGTGGACTTGGGCAAGCCACTTAACCCCATTTGCCTTGCAAAAAAACCTAAAAAAAATTTATTGGAATGTCCAGGTAATCCCTGTGGTCAGGGGTCTCAATGTCATATCATATAAGGACTGAATAGATGAAGAAAAGATCTTCAGTTTGAAAAAAAGAGAAAAATTTGGACAGGGATGAATTTGATAACTACTTTCAAGTATTTAAAAGGAATCTATCAGGAAGAGGAACTGAATTTGTTTCACTAAGATTCAGAGGGGAAAATTTGGAATAATTTCTGGAAATGATGAGGATCTAGGTTGAGACAATGAACTTGATGATCCTAAGGTGGAATGGGCTGCTTCAGGAAGGAGTGATTTCTCTCCTCATTAGACAACTTCAAGAAAAGGGTATAAATAACTTCATTTTTAGCTTGTTGTTCTAGAGGGGATTCCTTTTTAGGCACAGTTTTGAGATGGTTTCTTCCAAATTAGATTCTATTCTTCCTTAAAAAGTAACAACCAATGAAACAATGTCTATTGCTTTGTTGTTATTGTTAATTCAGCCCCACTATCATTTCCTGACTTTAAAGTTCTCCTTTTGCTGTACAGACACTCCCGCATTAAGTGCTAGTCTTCATTTGTTCAGTGAACAATTCAGGGTTATAAAATAGTCGGCACAGTCAGACCTTGCCAATAATATAGGGTCAGGCCCATATCCCCAGTGAAGCCTTCCCTACTGCTCCATCAACTACCCAATTCTCCAGTCCAAATAATGACAATATCTTTATTTAGTGTTTACAATTGTGATTTTATTTTATCCTCCAACAACACTGTGAGATAGACGCTGTTACGGTCCCCATCTTGCACTTAAGAAATAAGTGCAAGATAAACAGAAATTAAATGACTTGCCCAAGGTCACATAGCTAGTCCCTGTGTGAGGGAACATTTGCATTTTGGTATTTCTTACTTCAGGCCCAGAACTCTATCCATGCCTCTGAACTTTTCTTTTTCAATCAATATTTTATTTTTCCAGAAACATGTTATAAATGGTTTTCAACATTCATCCAAATATATATAATATTATATATTTCATATATATATATATTTTAAGTTTACATAATTTCCTTCCACTCTCCTTCTCTCAGGGGCGCACAGTAAGGTAAATATTATACATCGCATTTCCATTAAATGTATTAGTGATTTTCAGTATAAGGAATTAGGATTAAAGGAAAAGAAAGAAAACCATGGGATAGGAAAGAAATACATAAAGAATTTTTTTGAAAAAGTGAATGTAGTATTCATCAGATTCTGTTTTGTTTTGTTTTGCTTTGTTTTGATTTTCTTACTCTGGATGGAGATAGCATTGTCCATACCTGGGCTAATAGGGTTGTTCTAGCTTCTCCATCAAGGCTGATCAACTCACAATGTTGTTAATGTATACAATATGCTCTTGGTTCTGCTCTCTTCATTCAACATTAGACCCTATAATTCATTCCATGCTTCTCTAGAGTATGACCATTCATGGTTTCTTATAGACCAATATTATTCCATAGCATTCATATACCATAACTTGTTTAGCCATTCCCCAATTGATGGCATTCCCTCAATTTCTAATTTGCTACCACTACAAAGAGAGCTGCTATGAATATTTTGGAACATGTGTGACAACCCATTTTTTATGATTTCTTCTGTATATATAGACCTAGAATTGGAATCGCTGGGTCAAAGGGAGTGATAGTTTTATTAGTCTTTGGGCATAGTTCCATATTGCACTCCAGAATGGCTGGAAGAGTTCACAACTCTATCAGCAAAGCATTAAAGTCTCAGTCTTCCCACACTTTCTCCAACATTGATAATTTTCCCTTTTTGTCATCCTAACAAATCTGATAGGTGTAAGGTTATATCTCAGAGTTGTTTTAATATGCATTTCTCTAATCAATAATGATATGGGGTGTTTCTATATGGGAATATATATATATATATATATATATATTCTATACACATTCTCTCTCTCTCTCTCTCTCTCTCTCTCTCTCTCTATATATATATATATATATATATATATAAAACTTAAATTTCTTCCTTTGAAAACTGTCTGTTCATATCCTTTGGCCATTTATCAATTGGGAAATTAATGTAACTTCATAAATTTAGTATAATTCTCTGTATATATTTTAGAAAAAAGACTTTATCAGAACCCCTGCTATAAAAATTGTTTTTCAGCTTTCTGTTTTCCTTCTAATTTTGGTAGCATTGTTTTCATTAGTGCAAAAGTTTATTTTAATTTAATATAATTGAAATCATCCATTATGAAATTTATAATGAACTCTTTTTCCTTTATGATCATAAATTTCTCCTGTCCATAGATCTGACAAGTAGAAAATTTCTTGATCTCTTAATTATCTATGGTGTTGCACTTTATGTCTAAGTCCTGTAACCCATTTTGATCTTATTTTGGTATAGGGTGTGAGATGTGGATCTATGGCTAGTTTTTGCCTATTTTCCAGTTTCTCAAAAATTTTTCTCAAATAGTGATTTCCTTTCTCAGAAGATGATGTTTTTGAGTTTGCCAAACAACGGATAATTGTAGTCATTTGCTATTCTTTCTTTTAAACCTGTCCTAATACGCTAAACATTATTCTATTTCTTAACCAATACCAAGCAGTTTTGATGACTGTACTTTATAATATAGTTTAGGTCTGGTAGAGCTAAAATTGCCTTCCTTTATATTTTTTTCATCAGTTCCCTTGATATTTTTGCCCTTTTGTTGCTCCAGATGAATTTTGTTACCATTTTTCCTTACTCATTAAAATAATTGTTTGGTAAATTGATTGGTATGTCACTGAATAAGTAATTTAATTTGAGTAGAATTGTCATTTTTATCATATTAGCTCAACCTAACCATGAGAAATTGACATTTTTCCAGTTCTTTAGATCTGACTTTATTTACATGAGAAGTGCTTTATAATTGTGTTCATACGGTTTCTGGGTTTGCCTTGGGAGATCGACTCCCAAGTTCTTAATGTTGTCTGCAGTTACTTTAAATGGAGTTTCTCTTTCTATCTCTTGCTCTTGGGCTTTGCTGTTCATATGTATAGAGAAAATCATATGTTCATATGTATAGAGAAAATTTGTTAATTGCTTCAAGTAGTTTGTTAGATGATTTTCTCGAGTTCTCTGGGTATACCATTATACAATCTGCAAAGAATGAAAGCTTTGCTTCCTCATTGCCAATTCTGATTCCTTCAATTTATTTTTTTCTTACTGCTGAAGAAAACATTTTAAATAATATATTGAAGAGTAATGGTAATAATGGGAATCCTTGTTACACCCCTGATCTTATTGGAAATGGTCCTAGTTTATTCCTATTACATATAATATTTGTTGATGGTTTTTTAGATAGATACTGCTCATTATTTTTAAGGAAAACTCCATTTATTCCCATTATTTTTAGTGTTTTTAATAGGAATGGATGTTAATAGAATAGTGATAAGATATATTAGTGATAAGAGAGTAGGGGTCACATAGAAGGTTATTATACTACTTGAACATACCCTAAGAAAAGCAGCAGCATCATTCTCTAGAACCATCTCTATGTGCTCTAAGAAAAGGGTAGTTTTTCATACATATATATATATATATATATATATATATATACACATACAAATTATATATAATTACTAAAAGCAGAAGGTTAAGGATATATATGTGTGTGTGTGTGTGTGTGTGTGTGTGTGTGTGTGTGTGTGTGTGTGTGTAGCAAAAGTCTCACTCTCCCCTTAGGAATTCAATTCTGATTTGGAAAAAAAATTAGCTGAGAAGATGGCAACATTTACTTTAGATTCTCATTTGGAGTACAATTCCCAAATTGTATTTGGGCACTATTTGGGAACACTCTCACATTTTGCTAATGAATTAATGTCATGGACATCTCATCATCCTACTTCTCTTCATTTAGTGATATGCTACTGTTTCCTAACCCTGGTCAGTCATAATTTCAATCACAAAAAGAGTCAGAGGAGTAGACTGGGGACTAAAGTCAGTGAACCTGTTTTCAAATCCCAACACTGCCAATTTCTGGTTAAGTATAAATCCCAATTCTGTTTCTTTCTACCCCTATAACTTTGGGTCAATCACTTCACCCATGGTGGCCTCAGTTTCCACATCTATAAAATGAGGACAGTTGACTAAATGGCCTATAAGGTCCCTTCCATCTTCAAAGAGACCACCTCTATTCACATTGTGAGGTCATAATTGCTATTGTCAGCCTGAGAATAATGTATGACTCAGAGTTCTTCAACAATAACATTTTCAAGTTAAGACCATCCTCAATAAAGTGAGAAAAAGGAAATTGTCTCTGAAACATATCAAAGTGAATTCCAAACTACAGAGATTTACACAGTAATTTTTTATAATTTAATCTCTTTTCTCACACTGCCTTCTCTTTCCTACTTGTTCATCTTAAAATAATATCTAGTACTTTGATTGGTAAATAAATTGTTCCCTTCAAAACAAGATATACTCAAAAACACTGATCATGCCACCACTGTCATGGACTATAGTCTTCTGCATTCATTTCCTGCATATTTTTCTATTTGTATTCATGGTTTTTCAGACCTGGCAGCAATTGGTGCCACATATGTATGCCATACATGCAGAAAAAGAAATAATAAAGAAATAAATTTTAAAAGAATATGCCTTACCTTGTTTGATGATGCCAATTTATTTTCTTTCCCAAATGTTGCTAATGTCAGTGTCATCCCTACTGCCAGAGGCATTTTGGTATCACCTGTCTGCTGTTGCAATCATTTCTAAGAAGAAACCCAGCTGAGCGACCAGGCTTGTTTTCCTCCTCATCCCCATAATCCTTTGCCTTTTACTTGAAAAGAGCTATTTGCTTCTCTCTCTCTCTCTCTCTCCCCTCCTCATTTTTAATTGAGTGAGTCTTTTTTATTTGTCAGTGTCTGCATTTTCAATATATCTTGCTGATATTCTATATTCATCTTAAAGAGGGAAAAAAAGACACTGATTGACAAATAAGATAGCTCAGTTAAAGATAAGGCTGCTTCCTCCAAAAAAGGCAACCTGAAACAGAATTATATGCCACAGACACAAAATATGCATCATTTATATTTATTTAGCCCATAAAGGAAAAAGTGAATGAATGAAATTTCAACTATTATCACTGTCATCATTATTAGAAAAATATAAAAGTCGATACTCTTGCAGTAAGACCTTCTTTTCTTTTCTAAAGTTACAGATTACCTAGAAAGTCACTGCTAAAATTCAAGCCACAAGGGAGAAAATAAAGCTAGTTCAGCCCTGGTGAAGGAAAGCAGCCTCATAACTTGCTGCCCCATTTGCAATGCCTGCAGGCTCCCATGGTCCCAAGCAAGAAAATCAATCAGAAACTACATTATTACCCATTGACTTCCCTTTCACAGATAGGTCAGGACCTGGGTCAATCAGTGAGTCAGTAAACAAGTATATATTAAATGCTTGCCATGAGCCAGGCTGGTACTAAGGAAGAAGGATATAAAGAAATGGGGGAAAGCATTACCTCTATTATCAAGGAACTCACTTCCTAAAGGCTGGGCAAATCACTTTGTCTCTACAAAATATATACAATTAACTTGAAATTGCACAGGTGCCCATCAACTGGGGAACGTGTAAGCAAGTTGTGATATATGATTGTGTTAGAATACTATAGTGCTATGAGAAATGATTTTTGAAGAAAATGGAAAGACTTGTATGAAATAATGAAGAGTGAATTCAGTAGAACCAAGATAACATTGTATACAGTAATATAAATATTGTTTTTAGAATGTTTTTGAAAGAATAAATCATTTTGACTATTATAAATATATATTTCAGTTAACTATAAAGGAGAAATGCATCCAGAGAAAGAACTGATGAATAAAAGTATGCATGGAATAATTTTATACAAATGTATATATGCATGTATATATATATATGTATAAAATTTGCCATCCCTAGGGCAAGGGGGAGGAAATAAATTTAAATGATGGTTTGTATATATATATATAGGAATAGCAATTTGTGCATAGTAGGTGTGCAGTTTCAAGTGCAATCATCTTTTTTATTGTACTGTTTTGAAAAATACTTGTTTTATTATGAAAATTGAAAATAAAATTTAAGGGTGAAACAATAAGAGTCTTAAAGGAGTCCAGGAAACTAGAAAGCAGAGGTGAGAAGAGAGATTTCCCAGGCATCAAGAGTCAAATAAAAACCAGAGTCAAGTATTCCCAGTGTCATACTTGAAAAAATGTCTCTGGAGAAATCAAATCATGAAAGGTCCCAGGACATTGCAAATGATTGTGAGTTGGAGGTTAGGGCACAGGATCCTCCTCAATCAATTCTAGTCTACCAATGAGCATTTATTAAGCTCCTCCTATGTCCCAGGAACTATAGTAAGAGCTGGGGGGATTCAAAACCAGGTAAAACACAGTCCCTGTTTTCAAGGAGCTTCCACTATAACCAACCCTTTACTGAGTTAAATTTTGCAAAGTCCTATAGACAAATGTTCTTATTTGATCCTCATAGTAACCCTGTGATATAAATGTTATAATTAACCTCATTTTACATGTGTGAAAACTGAGGTTGAGAGAGGTTACTTGACTTTTCCAGGATAGCACAGTTTATAGTGTCTGAGGCAAAATTTGCACTCAGGTTTGATTGACTCTAAGGTCAGTGCTCTATTCTATTCCACCTGACTGTCAATATAATTTCCTAAAGAAATGGAGGACAAAAAATCAGAATAATATGGAGTATCAGATATTTTGTTCACCCCCATGACGTTTCAGATCTCCCCAAAGCAGACATTAAGTAACACAAATGATGGAATTTCAGCTATTTGCATGGTCTCGGACACCGAGTACCCCAAAATAGCTTACAAAAAAAACAATTGCATGAACTTATGCTTACTAGCCCTGAACTCACTTAGAAATCCTCCTTCAATATCAGAAGCAAGACTTCACTAGCAAACTGTAAGAAAAGATGAAGGCTTACAAAAAAACACAGTCCTACATTCTACTTCCCTCTCACAGTTTCAAAAACCATGACAATCCAAGCTTCAAGCTGTGGAATTTTGCCCTGGCTAAAACAGATTACTAGGAGGTAAGAACCCCTCAGGAGCAGAAGGCTTCCAGGGAACAAACCCTATAGTACCAGAGCTGCAAGGATTTGAACAACTGGGGTTAAGTCAAAGAACTATGAAACAGAGGGAGCTGACTAAGACAGCAGGAGAATACTTTTTGTGTGAGGGTGGGTATTGCTTCCTTTAGGGAAGAGCACACCATCTAGCAGGGCCAGGGAATTCCCAAGAGTGGGAGCAGGTTGAAATATTTTGAGTTCCAGCCCCCAAGGAAGACTCAATCAGAGGGGAGGATGTCAGAAAGTGATAGACAAAATGAAGTGGGGCATGGGAGAGAATAAAATTTATGAAGATTTCAGGAAGAAGAAACCCAAAAGACCTTCACCATAAACAGAAAAATCAACAAGATAAATAGTAAAAATAGAAAAAAATCTAGATCTTGTAAATGAGTTTAAGCACACGTGAATAAATATTGAAAAAGGGGCAAATTTTCTAATACATGATGAGAGGAAAGACCTATGGAAGTTAAGAACATGGAACCACAAGATCCTGCAACTGAGTGTTATAAGCAAGTTATATAAAGAAATGTAAGAGCAGAATTTTGTACAATCAAATAGAGTAGAAAAACTGTAATCTGCAAAGGCAAGACGTACCAATGAAACAAGAGAGAACTGCAGGAAGAGAAAGCAGATGCTAAAAAGCAAAAGACAACTGAGAAGAGCAAAAAAAAAACCCCAATAATATTAAAAGGAAATATGATTACTATACAAGTAAAGCATTCTAATCACAAAGATAGGATAAGTAGATAATTTATTATTATTCCCAACTATTATGTTATTTCCCACTTCAAATACTTTCTTTGACTATTAAGACAGGGAAATGGAATTGAAAAATTGGCACACTGTGCTAAGATTTTTATTTTTATTTTTTTTAGGTTTTTGCAAGGCAAATGGGGTTAAGTGGCTTGCCCAAGGCCACATGGCTAGGTAATGATTAAGTGTCTGAGACCGGATTTGAACCCAGGTACTCCTGACTCCAGGGCTGGTGCTTTATCCACTGCTCCACTTAGCCACCCCTGTGCTAAGATTTTGATGATGATGATAACTAATAATAATTAACCTTTTTATAGTGCTTTAAAATTCACCAGTGCTTTTCATATTATTTTATTTGATTCTAATAACCCTATGAGATATTTGCAATTATCCTTTTATATTGATATTATGCATATATATATATAAACAAACAAATAATTTTAGGATAAATATAATAGACAATATCTTAGTATATATTCATGTGAATATATTATTCAAATTAAGACTGAGACAAATGAATGGTTTGTTCTAGGTCACATGGCTAAGAAATGCCCAAGGTGGGTTATGAACTGATTTCCCAAGGTGGGCTATAAATCCAGTATACTATAGCATAATAGGTCTATCAGAATTATACAACAGGAAAACAAGCAAGAAAAATAAAACATGCCTTGATACCAAAAAAGGGAAATCATGGAAGAGAACTCATAAAACCTCTGAACACAGAAAATGAAATTCCAATGGAAAAAAAATCGCAGATCACCAGAAAAACTAAAATTAAATAAAAAGAAAATAATCATGCACACTCCAAGATCTATAGTGTTTAAATTTAGCAATGTAATTCAGAAACATCAAGTTCAGCCAGGTATCAGAAAGAAGATCTTCAAACAGAAAGGACATTCAGGTAACACAAGTATTTTCTGAATAGCTAGGAGGGAGTGGAATAATTATGTTTTCTGAAGAGCAATGGAACTCATGATGTAGTCCAAGGTGACACATCCTATGAATCTGAGTTTAACTATACATAAAAGAGATAAATGCTCAGTAATATTGAAACAATTTTAGAAAAGATTAGAAAAGCATTGGGTCAATCAAATAACAAAAACTGAGAGGGGTGAACAACCCATGTGCTCCATTGTAACCCACTCAATATCAAGGATATTGAAGACTAGAAGAAGACTCCTGACACATTGGGTAAATCCCTTATGAAGCATTTTTGGGAGGACACGAACAAGAGTGGATGAGCTGGCATTATTATCTGCTAGAATCAATGGATTATGTAATTCAATGAGATAATCGATATGTTGGAGAACTATAACAACCCTCATAACTATCTTGACAGATTGTTCTACTTAAAAGATTTTCAAAACAGAATTATATAAATGTAAGATTCTGCTTTTTTGTACTTTTTCCAAAGAAAGTAAATTTGTTTTAAAGTTAGGATTGAAAATGATTTTGATAACTTTGACATTCACAGAATTTCATAATCAGAAGGAATCTCAGAAATCCTCTTGAACTTCATCAATCATAGATTTACTTCTTCAGTCCCAAACACTGGCTATCCTTTCTTCACTTGATGGAGGGATAGAGAAGCCACCATCTTCCATAGCAGATAAGAACTTTGAAATCATAGAATCACAAATTTAAAAGTAAAAGGGACTTTGTATTCAACTGAGTTGGTCTGAAGTGATAAGGCATTGGTGAGATGGATTTGACTGACATCAGGAAACCCTGAAATAATTGAGAAATGAGAAAAAAACTCTTAAGGAAAAGAACTAACTTGTATGATGGATTCATATCTTGGTATTTCTTAGCTATATAACCTAGAGTACGTCACTTTTCCTTTCTCAGGCTTAATTTCCATAACATATGCAGCTATATGCATGTGCATTTTATAATAGATGTGTGCTATAGAATTTCTATATCTACAAAATTTGTGTAATAGCTATATAATTGCAAGAAGAATAGCAGCTACTCATAGTCGTTGCTAGTATCAAATAAGATAATACATAATGCTCTTGCCAACTTTAAAGCACTATATAAATGTCATTTTTCTTAGTTATCATTATATTAATTTTGGCATAAAACATCAACTTTTCAGTTTCATTTTCTTGTCCCACTATACAAAAAACTATTTTAAATGAGAAACAGCATGATAGACAGCAATAACTAATTTCCACAGTGAATGCTTTCTATAGGAACCGAGTTGGGGAAAAATCAAAGTATAAGTTGGGAAATATTGTAAGATTTAAAGTTGGCAAACCATTGAATTTTAGAGTGGGCATATGGAAAATGTCACAGACAGAAATGAAATGTGTCTGTTTTACTTGGGTTGCTTTTCACACTGAGAGAAGTTGTGTATGCTTGGTAGATTCTGCTTCCTCTCACATTTTCCGCATCCCAACATACATAGACAGATACACACACATGCACACTCATGTAAAAAACTCTATACTTCTTGTATACGCTTCTCATGTTATAGTTTCAAGGGAATGAAAATGATCGGAAATTGTGTGGGGGGGTTTAAAATGATGATTTTAATGCAGATTCTCTGGACTTTTCTTTGAAACTCATAGACCTGACAAAATGATACAACCATTACTTCTCACTGATCTCTCTTCTGACTCTTAAATATAGAGAAAGTCTCTTGTTTACTTGCTATTTATTGAAAATTCTCTGTCTCCTTCTCTATGACATTTAAAAATTTCTGTCTTAGTTGAAACTTCACCTCTACCATTTCATCCTATGGGGTCCCCCCTGTTCTGCAAGTCATCTTCCTAGGTCTTTACAGCACGACTGACTCCCACTCTTCAGTTGTAATTGTCTCCTGTGAAGACTACTCTGCACTTAGAGAAAGTTCTTTTGGCAAAGAGAAATTCTGAATGCTACTAAGTATTGCTTAAATTATTGCTATTGTGGCCGTAGTTGTCAGTGCCATTGTCCTATTTGAGCTTAGCACATAATTTCCATCGCTGGCTAGTTTCCCAACAATGGAACCCAGTTGGGTTGCTAGTATCAAATAAGATAAGATCTTTCCCCAACTCTGGTTCCTATAGTGGAACCCAGTTGGGAAACCAATATATGGGTCAAATCTTAGGTCTTGTCTGCTAGAGCTAAGTGTTCCCACTGAGTGGTATTATTTTAATCTAAAAGATTTATTTTTCTCTTCCATTTTTTTCCTGTACAGTGTACAGTGAAAGAAAGGAAGTTTAAGACTAAAGAATTATGTGTTGTTATGGTTCTTTCCATTCTGACCCCAAAGGAAACTGGGAACAGAAATTCCTAACACAAGTATATTTATGTTCAGGCTATCTCAGTCAGAATCAAGGTCACTTGCATGAACTTTTTATCAGTTGAGGAGGCATTATTTTGTTGTTGTTGCTACTGTTTCTGTTTCTGTTATTTTTTTTTTAATAATAGGCAAGTATATTTATCCTAGCCAAAGCTAGCTATGGAGTTAATTCAGAAATGATGTGATCTTAGGACCATCAGATCTTGAAGGGACATAATCAGACTTTGAATTAAACTAGAAATGTCTGAAGTTAGAAGTCCAGGTTACAGAGAAGGCTTGGATAATTCCAGGTAAATTTATTGAGTATTAAAATAGAAGAGAAGGAAATAAGCATTTGCTATCTTCCCACTTTGTTGCAGACTCTGTGCTAAGCACTTTAAAAATATCGCTTCATTAAATACATTTGCTAACTGATTGTAATATTGTTCTCCTTTATTTTAGAAAAGGGGGAAAAAGCATCTGGGGGGTACATTTTCCCCCTCACTGGAAAACCACTCAGGGTGTTGATAAGCTCTAATAAGTTTTCCTATTTGGCCTTCCATTTTCTTCTTCATCCCCTCCATTTCTACTAATGTCCCCATACCTTCAAGATTCTTGCTTCTACTTAAGAAATGACAAAAAGTTGAAAAAATGTCTAATATCTAGAGTTTAAGTCTCCATGTCATGGTAGTGGGAGAAAGATTTTGCCTACAGATGCTTTTTGACTTCTAAAATCATAATATATATAGGCAACTTTCTACTATGCATCTGAACAGGAAAATCCATGTTCCTAGGATGGATCAAAAATCCACTTTGAATAGTTTATTACAAGTATTTTGAGAGCTAAGTTTGAGTTTGAATGGTTCAGTGTCACAAAGTTAGAAGAATAGCTAAGGAAGGGAATAATAAGTGTAATCCAGGTCCAAAAGCTCATGTTATCTATTGTCACGCACGACAGCATCATCAGGAATGGGCCTTGGAAGATAGTGCCAAAAGGGAAAAAGAGAGACAAAGCTTCACTAATGAAAATTACTTCTAAGAAAAGGAAAATTTTCCAAATGGAAAAAAAGGTACACAGGCTCGCTAAAGAAAAGGAATCCTTAAAATATAGAATTAGGCAAGTATAAGCTAATATCTCCATGAGAGAGAAATCATCAAAAAGACACAATAATGAGAAATAGCTCATTAAAACCAAAAAAAAACCAACTGACTTGGAAAATAGATTGAGGAGAGATCATTTAAGAAATTATTGGACTTTGCTGAAAATCACATTCAAAAAAAAGAGCTTGAGTATTATATTTCAAAAAATTTTAAGTTGGAACTGATCTAATGAATCAGTCAGAAATAAAACAATCTACTTATCATCTCCTGAAAGATGAACTCCAAAGAATATTGTAGTAAATTCCAAAGTTCCTTGATGAGAGAAAATATTACAATCACTCAGCTAGAAAGAAATACTCAGATACAATTAAGTTAAGATCACAGAAGATTTAGCAGCTTCCATATTTAAGGAGCAGAGGATTTGGAATATTATATACAGAAAGGCAAAAGAACTAGGATTGCAAATATAACCTACTTAGCAAAACCGTTATAATCCTTCAGGGGAAAATGGATATTTAATAAACTAGTGGACTTTCAAGCATTTCTGATGAAAATACCAGGGCTCAATATGAAATCTGACTCAAACACAAGACCCAAAAGAAAAAGAAAAAGTAAAACATGAAACAAAAATCATAAGGTCCTTAACATTGTTTTACATGTTTATATGGAAAGAGCATACATGTAACTCCTAAGAGCTTTATCATTATTAGTTCAATTAAAATGACTAGACTCTGCATAGAGTATACAAACAAGTGTCAGTTATTTGGGGGTGACATCAAAATGAAGGAGTGAGAAAAAGGCATGCACTGGGAAAGGGGGGAAGGGAGAGTAATAATGAAGGACAGAAATAAAATATAAATGGAAGGCAGAATGTATTAGAACCCAGAATCCCACAATGTGCTATTCATAAGAAACACATTTGAAACATAAACAGAGTTGAATTAAAGTATCTGCTATACTTCAGCTGAGATGAAAAAAAAAGGAAGGGGCAGCAATAAGGATTTAAAAAAAACAGGAAAAAAGAGAGAAAAATCAAAGCAAAAGCAGGCTTCATTAAAAGAGATAAGCAGACAAACTATATTTTGCTAAAATATACCAAAGACAAGGAAGCAAATTCAATATAATGCATGTTTTCACCAAAAGGCAGAACATTCACATTCTAAAGAAAAAATTAAATGGATTGCATGGGGAAATATAGACTATGACTATATGAGTAAAATTGAAACAGTAAAACTATATAAGACCTCAATTTTCCCCTCTCAGAAGTAGATAAATATGATCACAAAATAAAAGAAGGAAGTTAGGAAGAATAAAATTTCAGATATATTAGATATAATAGAGACCTCTGGAGAAAACTGAATAGAAATAAAAAGAAGCATAAATTTCTCAGTTGTATATATCAACTTCACAAAAATTGAACATGTAGGGGGGTGGCTAGGTGGTACAGTGGATAGAGCACCAGCCCTGGAGTCAAGAGGACCTGATATCAAATTTGACCTCAGACACTTCATAATTATCTAGCTGTGTGGCCTTGGGCAAGCCATTTAACCCCATTGCCTTGCAAAAAAAAAACTACAAAAAAATTGAGCATGTATTAGAGCCTAAAAGCCTCACAAACAAATGGAGAAAAGCAGTCTATTAAAGTTCAACCCTTCCATACTATTATGCTATAAAAATCACATTCAATAAAGGATCAAAAGTGAATTGAAAATTAAATAATTTAATTAAAAGTAAATAAAAACAAATACTAGAAACAATCAATAATTTCATTAAAGAGAATGATAACAATTAGACAACATTCCAAAACTTGTGGGATGAGGCCAAAGCAGTACTTAGGGGAAAGGTATATTGGAAGTTCCAGGCAAGCTAGCACTTCTAGTATGAGGGCTTACTGAGCTCTTTCCAGGATTGCTTATCCTCCTTTGGTGTCTTTCACTAATCCATGTTATGATTTGGTCATTGGTCTTCTTTTCTCTTTTTAGATAGGCCTTTTGTGTATACAATTGCAACCATTTTAGAAAGGATATTAGCCAGCTGGAGTACATCCAGAGCAAGAAGTCTACATTAAATAGAAAGTACCTCAAATTTATTTCATACAAACACTGGTTAAATTCAATCCAACAAACTAAACTAATCATTTTATCAAGATCATAAGTATCTATTATGTACAATGTGAGAGACTGCCTGGTGCAATAAATATTGAGTCAACCTCAGAGTAAGACTTGACTTCAAGTCCTATCATGCTAGTGGTGTGACTATAGGTAAGTCATTTAAGTTTATGAAGCTCACAGGTAATACATTAAATCAGATTGAAGTGTAGGGAACTACTCTACATTGAAAGAAGTTTCTTCATGTTAAAGTCTCTGCTGTTAAAGTCTCTTACATTCTTATGTGATTTCATGGAAGAGGGAGGTGGATCATCACATTCGGGGACTATCTAAAAAGTCATTGTGTCTAGAGAATCCAACCCAGGAAAGGAATTTGAAAGGCATAAGGCTGGAAAAGTAAGAGTCCAACTGCCTTGTGCTAAAATGTTTGAATTTATCCTGTATGCAGTGTTCATCCTTGAAGGTTTTAATGCAGAGGAATGACATGGTCAGCCTTCTTTCTTAGAACCATTATTTTGGAAGTTGAGTGAAGGACAAGATAGACTAAGATTCTGGAAGCTGTGAGGTCAATTAAGAGATAACTATAATAGTCTGGGTGAGAGATGATGCCGACTTGAACTACAAGATTAACTTTGTGAATAGAACATAAAGAAGCTGGAAAAGTTTTTACCTGGAAAACTGAAGATAATTACTGTCTTTGAGTGTTTGAAAGGATGTCATGTGGAAGAATGATTTGTTTCATTTTGTTTCACCCCAGAGGGTGGAAATGGGAACAATGAACGGAAGGAGAGTCAGATTTAAGTGCAATGTAAAAAGGGAAAATCTTCCTAACAATTAAAGCCCTTCAGATAGGAAATGGTTGCCAAGGGAGGTAGCAGGCACATCATTCCTAGAGGTCTTCAGGGGAAGGATGGTAGGCTTCTTATCAGTGGTGCTGTAAGGGACTACTTGGTTGGATAAAAGTTGAACATGTTGGCAGCCAAAGTCCTTTCTAACTCAAGTTTTGTGATTCTGACTGAATTGGGTCATGGCTCTCCCCTCTCCCTTTTAACGAACCAATGATAAAAAAATGGATCTGAACTCTCCTAAATAGCTCTCACTTATAAGTGCAAGCTGTTAGGCTTATCAGGCTGAGGTTCTCCTAGCTATCACCATATGTGGCAGTCTTAAACTTGAAAGGCAAGAAATGACAATATTTCACTTCCAAATGTTGGCATGGTTAAGCTATATGTTTCCTCTTCAAATTTAATTTTGAGTGTGCTTTTTTCCTAAAAAAAAATAGCTTTTGGGATGGGGAGGCATGGTGGCTATCTTCCAGTAGTTGAAGTGCTTCCACATAAAAGAGAAATTATACTTATCCTGCTTAGCCCTAAAATAACAAGAATTAACAGACAGAAGATGCAAAGAAACAAATGTAGACTTGCAGTAATATAGATCAGTAACTAACAATTAGTGCTATCTAAAAGTATAATGGATTGCAGGTTTTCCCCCGTGATGGTGGTGGAGGAGCGGTTCAAGTAGAAACTGAATGATCATTTCTTTTAGTACAATATGGAGGGTCATCTTACTTAGATAAAGATTGGAGTCAATGGTCTCCAGAGTCCTCACTTATTTGGATTCTATGAATCTGTGAAACAAGCTGTTTAAATCACATGGATTTGGTTGATATTGCCTTTGTTGAATAGAATTTTCCACTGGCCCATTTTTTTTCCCTCTCCTATTGTAGTGGGAGCAGTTCATGGAAAAGAACTATGTTATTCTTTTGTTTCTCAAAGCACTTCACACAGTCCTAGACACATAGGTGATGCTGCATAATGGTGGTTGACCCGTTTGAATTGTATTCTTTTGACGTAGGAAATTGGATGATGGTCAAATGGAGTTGTTTTCTTTAAAAAGACTAATTAGAGTCAATTAGTGAACTGACCCAGTATGGTTCTCAAGTAGTTACTTGTAATAATTCTATTTTTGCAAGATGGATATTTTACCGCCATGTATGTCTGGTTTGAGTAGCTCACTGTTTTATGGATCTGTGTGTAGTGATCATTTGAATGTAATGATCAAATGGGGGTGGCCCAAATTGATCGTTATAAGAGGATTCCACTGTAATTACATTTCCATAAATGATACTCAAATCCACAAGGGAAATCAACAACCCCTTGGTGTGCCTACTTCCAGCACTGATTACAAGTTCAGGTTCTTTAGCACTTTCTAAACAAAAGGTAATTAAATTTTACAACCCATAGTTAAGTCAAAATGAAAAGGCAGTTTTTTGGTCTAAATTCAAAAGTATTGTTAGATGGAGACAAAAAAATCCAAAGATGGCTACATTTAGAAGCATCTGAAGGAATTCTTGTTCCTGAACGCATTTAATCAGGGGTAGGGGAAATTTGGAAAAAAGAATCTTTTTTTGGGGGGGGGGGGCTCTCTGACTTTTTTCAGATATCCCAAGAATGGATACAGGGAAATATTTTCTTGGTGATTGGGTGATTTTTTTATTTTGTATTTTCTGCATTTGACTTGGGAATTTCTTTCCCCTTTGAGTAGTTTTAATATAGTTTTTTTTCCTGTTTAGCTTGAATGCTTTTCAACTGTAGAAACTCCCCTTTGTAAAGTGCCTCCTCACCTTAAACATTCAATTATTAGGCTATGATTTTTAATGAGCAGCAGGTTCTATTTCAAGAATTAAGTGGAAGAAAATTTCACAGTCAGGTAGATAAAATAGTGGTGTAAAATTAGATTAAATCATTTTTATAGTAGAATATAAACTCCTTGATGGTATACTACTTAAGATTTTAGAACTGAATTTTAGAATAGATTAGGATTTAGCAATGAAATTTTAGAATTTAGAATCTTCCATTATCCCAGAGACACCAAAGTACAGTGGTCTTGGCCTTAACTTGGGTTTGAGTTCTACGTCTGCCACAACTAGCTTTGTGACTATAGACAAGTCATTTAATCTCTTAAGAGCCAGGCAAGTTAACTCTGGTGGTTTGATGACAACATCATAGGCATAAAAAGATTATGATCTGTATCATTAGAGGGAAAAGTTGGTTTTTGCTCTTGTTTTTCTCCGCCATTTCTGTCCTATCTGACTCTTCATGACCCTATTTGTAATTTTCTTAGCAAAGATAATAAAGAAGTTGTCATTACCCTCTCCAACTCATTTTACAGATGATGAAACTGAGGTAAAGATAGTTAAATGACTTGGCAAGGATCATACAGCTAGTAAGAGTCTGAGGCCTAAGAGGAACTCAGTTTTCACTGACTACAGTCCTGTGCTCTCTTCACCGAACTGCCTAGCTTCCCTGGGGAGAGAATATACATGGATAAAATCACAGAACCACCAGGATTTTGGAAAAACAAATATACAAAATGATTTAAACAGTCCAGGTTCCTGGTACTACTTCCAATATCAGCAAGGAGAGTATAAAGAATATAATATCTCCATAAGGGTATATGTATCTCAGGCTTCCCCATGATAACTATGCACAGACCTAATATGTTTTTAATGACTATCAGAATGAAACTTCAATATTGAAATCACCTAAAAGATTAATTTTTCCATAAGTAATTTAAATATTCCATTGATAACTAAAGTCTAGAAATTGAGCATTTCCTCAATAGCCAAAACATTTAGAATTTTTTTCTTTTTTTTGTTTCTGCGAGGCAGTGGGGTTAAATGACTTGCCCAAGGTCACACAGCTAGGAAACTATTAAGTGTCTGAAGTTGGATTTGAACTCATGTCCTCCTGGCTCCAGGGTTGGTGCTCTATCCACTGCACCACCTAGCTGTCCCTGAAATTTTGGAAATTTTCAGCCAGACAATAATAATTCAGGATTTTTAATATTTTAATAAGTACTCTCTCCTCTTTAAAATAATTCTCTCTCTCTCTCTCTCTCTCTCTCTCTCTCTCTCTCTCTAAATAATAGTTATCACATGATGATGTTTGTCCATCATTTTCAAAGAAGACATGAATTGGATGTGAGTGAGGGGGTGCTGTCCTAAATCAAAAACCTCACTTTCTCCCCTGGAATCATCTGGGTCCAGTGACCAGATATGAATCAGGATGAATGGAGATGATCCTGGATGTGAGACAGTCAGGGTTAAGTGACTTGCCCAAAGTCATAGAGTTAGTAAGTGTCTAAGGTCACATTTGAACTCAGGTCCTGCTTACTTCAGGACTAGTCCTCTAGCCACTATGCCATCTAGCTCCCCCTATGACATATATAATTGGGACTACCTCTAGAAAACAATCCATTCTCTGCTTCTCTCTCTGCATTAAACACTTTTATCACTTAGGCGTTCCATGGCACCCTCTGGAGTGTCACCTAGGTGGCACAGTAGATACAGTGCTGGACCTGGAATAAAGAAGATCTGAGTCCAGATCTAAACTCAGAAACTTCCTAGCTTTTGGACACTCTGAAAATGACAACCTCTATCTCAGTTTCTGAAACTGAAAATTGAGAATAACAATAGAACCTACTTATGTGGATCAAGTCAGATAACATTGGTAAAGTGTTTTTTTACATAGTAGACCTTTTAAAAGTACTTATTTTTTCCTCTGTGAATGATTTAATGATCTATTAAGAAAAGGAATTTACTAATTGTCAGGCCCTATGCTAAGGAATTAGGTTAAAAATGCTAAATATAGGCAGTCTCTACCGTCAAGGAGTTCATCATCTATTCCTGGGAGAATACAGGGGTGAACTAGGAAAGGGGTATTTTGGTTTTGGAAATTCACAAGAATTATAGATGGAGCTAAAAGACAGACAATCACACTTCCTGAAAAGAATCATAGTGTTGATTAATCATTGTTTCCAAAGCAAACTGTGGAAACAGAAGTGTGTATGTGTGGTAGCATATAGAGGACTACATAGGAGGAAGATGGCTAGGGTGGTATATAATCCCTATTTATACTAGAGCTAGAGTGATAGATAGAGTGGCCTCTGACTAATCTTTACAAGGAGCAGGGAAAAAGTCTACAAAATAGTTTTGACACCTTTCTTCTAGATTAGGAATTTCTTTAGTATCATAGATCCTTTTGTAGTATAGGGAAGCCAGTGTACCCTTTGTGAAAATAAGATTTTTTAAATGAATAATTGCATATATATATATATATATATATATATATATGTTTGTGTGTGTGTATTAGCAAGTTACCCCTTATTCATATATATTAAGATATAGATGACTATATATAATTACAAAAAAGAAAATTATACTGAAATACAGTTATCTATATTTTAAAAGTAAGTTCTTAAGTTCAGTTTAAGAACCCCCAAATTACAAAATTTATTTGCCTTGTAACCTATTCTCATTCTGTCCTTGTTTCTACATTGACAAGAAGATTTATTGAATTCTTTTTTGATTGGTATTTTAGTTTTTTCAAATTACATGTTATGAAAGTTTTTCAACATTAATCAACTTGACTATTTATAACTTGGATAATTTTCTTCCACTCTCCCTTTCGAACCCTTTCCCCTCAGCAGTGAAGTCTAGTAAGTATTGGACCTGTACATGTGTGTGTTTAACATGTTTACATATTACCCATTTTTGTATGATGAATTAGGTCTAAGTGAAAAGAAAGAAAATCATGGAATAGGAAGGAAAAACATAAGAGACAGCTTTTTTTTAAAAAGTGATCATATTGTTTGTTCAGATTCCAAGGCTTTTTGGGGGGTTTGTTTTGTTTTTTTCATCTGGTTGTGGATGACATTGTCCGTAACAGGTATCCTAGGGTTGTTCTAGCTCTTTGAACTACTGGGAGGAGTTGCATCCAGCAAAGTTGATCAACTCACCATGTTGTTGTTAATGTGCACAGAAGTCTCTTTGTTCTGCTCCCTTGGTTCATGTAACTCCCAGTTTCTCTAGTCTGACTATTCATGGTTTCTTATAGAATAATAGCACTCCATATCATTCATATAACTTATTCAACCATTCCAAAATTGATAGGCATCCCCTCAATTTCTAATTTTTTGCCATTACAAAAAGAGCTACTATCAATATTTTGGAACATAGGGGACTTTACCCATTTTAAAATGATTGAATACTTAGAAAATGACATTAATCCTAGGATTTCAGGGCATTACAGCTTTGTTTCATATTGCTTTTTTTCTAGGCTCTCTACATAACAATTTTAACTGAACAACCCCATTTCCTACAAACTATTTTGTAGATTTTTCCCTGCTCCTTGCAAAAATTAGTCAGAGACCACTGTATCTATAGTTCTAACTCTAGCGTAAATAGGGATTATATACCACCTTAGCCATCTTCCTCCTATGTAGTCCTCTATATGCTGCCACACATACACACTTCTGTTTCCACATTTTACTTTGGAAACAATTATTAATCAACACTATCATTCTTTTTAGGAAGTGTGATTGTCTGTCTTTTAGCTCCATCTAGGCATGTACTGTACTCTAATTCTTTTGTTCAGTCTTTTACTGTGATTAGAATGCCCTCCTTCTATAGCTTTATCTGTGGAACTCTTATCCATTTTTCAAATTCTACTATTTAAACCCATAAAGCCTCCCTTGACACCAACTATCTGGATTCCCATCCTTCTTCCTTGGATTCAATATAGAATTTGTTTTATAACTCTTTCACTTGTATTTATCATTTAAGTTGTATGCTCTAATTATCCAACCTCCCACCCCAATTCTCCACAGACTGAACATGTCTTAAGTGCAGGAACTTACTTGAATCTCTTCTAGCAATTAATGTAGTGCTTCATGCACCATTTTACTATACAGTTTTCTTCCAGAAGGTCTTCTGATGATCTATATATTAGAAAAGTGCCTACATATGCCCCAAAAGTAGTAAAAATGTTCATTCCCTTTGACCCAACAATCTCAATTCTAGGACTATATCCAGAAGAAATCATTAAAAAATGGGAAAAGTACCATATCTTCCAAAATATTCATAGCAGCTTTTTTTTTTGTAGTGGCAAAGAATTGGAAATTGAGGGGATGCCCATCAATTGGGGAATGGCTAAACAAGTTAGGGTACATGAATTTTATGGATTATTATTGTTCTATAAGAAACTATAAATGAGCAGACTCTAGAGAAGCAAGGAATGACTTATAGAATCTGATGCTGAGTGAAGGGAGCAGAATCAAGAGAACAATGTACACATTAACAACAACATTGTGAAATGATCATCCCTGATGGATATAGCTGCTCTCAGCAGTTCAGACAAGTGTTTTAGACCAGCTATGAACAATGTTGCCCCCATCCAGAGGGAAAACAAAACAAAACAAACAAAAAACCCCTTCAGAATCTGATGAACACTTACAAAAATATGTCCTGGCTATTTGCCGCTGAGGGGAGGGGGGAGAAGGGAGGGTGGAAAGAAATCTTGTAACTTAAAAATAGACATGTGCATATGGATGAAAAAAAGAAAAAAATGCCCATATTAAAATGAGAGGTTTGGACCAGATAGTCTGTGTTGCCCCTTCAAGCTTTAAATCTATGATTCTATGACCAACTTTTGTATAAATACCTATGTAAAGAAGCAACACATTTAAGGGGCTTCTTTGGGAAATCATGTTTGATGGCAGACCTCTCAAACATATACAAGCATTTCTAGTGGTTGGAGACACTGACTTCTGAAGGCAATATGTATTGATTGCTTTAAAAAAATCAGAGTGAAATTTATTTTAAACATCATAGTCAAATTGGCATTGGTCTGATTCATCTGATGACTCCTTTAATGGAATTAACAGGAAGAAAAACCCACTTTCATGCTCAGAAACTAATTCTTTGTTCTGTTTTGATCTTAGTAAGTTATTTTAAAGATCATATTGGAGCTACTCCTTACTCTTTTGGTCTTACAATAGCCTCAGACAAAAAGCAATAAAATTCTGACCTAACCTGGCTAGGCAATGAACTTGAAAAGAACCAGGAAAGATCAAGGGGTTAAGGCTGACAATCAGGAGCATTGCAGGAATTATGAGAGCTCAGCCCCATGACTTATTCTCACTCTTTTAAAACCTAACCTCAGTACTGAATTATACTTTAACTGTATCCCTAAATATTTATTTCCCTTGACTATTCTTCTCCCTATCAGTGAGATATTCATTAGTGTTATTTTAAAACAAATGACCAAAAGCTAGGTCCTATCAAAGTCCTTAATTAATAAGCTAATTGTACAGTGTCATAGAGGCATTAGGAACCTCAGAGATCATTAAGACTCCCTTAGTCTCCTTTTATAGATGAGGAAATAGAGTTCCAGAGACCTGAGACTATTATAATGGACTTCAAAATGACCATTCTGCCTTGTCTCTCCCCCCGATCATCCTACATACAGTTGGCAAAATGACTTTCTTAATGTGCGTGTCTGACCATGTGCATCTCCTGCTCAATAAATTCCAATAATGCCCTATGATTTTTAGCATAAAAGATAAACTTTTCTGTTTGGTATTTAAAATGTTCCAGAGACTTTCTAATATTTCTTCCATGATTATTATACATTATCATACATTATTCCACATTAGTGCACTCATTCTGGTCATCCTGCTCCCATATTCATTTGTATGGTGAGTAGAATCTTGAACCTAGCAAGAGAAAGACTTGAAGTTAAATGGGGACTCATGCACTTTATTGAATTTGTGATTCTGGGCTAGTCATTTAATGTCTGCCTACCTCAACTTGCTCAACAATATAATGGGAATAATAATAGCACCAAACTTCCAGGGTTGTTGTGAGGATTAAATATGAAAAAAAAATTGTGCAGCAATTGCTAGAATGTCTAGCACATAGTAGGTGTTTCACACTGAAATATGATGGTCTATCTCTCATTTTCTTTCCCTTTACTTCTTAGTATCATCAGTTTCCTTTACAACCAAATTAAGTGCCAAATCCTCTACAATCTCTTTACAGTTTTCATAACTTTTAATGCTCCTCTCCCCAAATTATTGTCTTTTCTTTAATTTTTATATATTTCATACATGCTCCTATATGCATTTTATATCTTCTACTAGAATGGCACTTCCTTAATAACAGGGATGGGTATAATTCTCTTTCTATCTCCAGCTCAAAGAATGCTGCAGAAAACCCAGCAATAATAAATGTTTGTTGAATAGTCATTTAGTTAACTTTGCCAAGTACAATCAATAGACAGTTGATGATAGGTGAAAACCACATTCCAAGATCCCTAACTCTTAGTTCTTTCCACTACACTAAAGTGTCTTATTCAAACCAATTGAATCTGACAAGCAAGAATCTGTTCCAGAAACCAATTGGATCTGAAAGTCAGCTTTGTGGATTGAATGCGAATTGCGAATTGTGCTTGTAGTCAAGATGACCTACTTTCAAATTCTACCTCATTAATAGCCATGTAGCCCTGGCAAGTCCTGAACCTTCCCTGAGTTTCATTTTATTATTCATAAAATGATTGGTAGTATTTATCACAATAGATTCTAAATCATCTTTCAGTTTAAAAAATCTGGTTTTCAATTCAAAATACTAACTCTTCCACTTTCACTAGTCACTGTGGTAGCTGATGGAAATTATGTTAAAAAAGAACTTTGCCCTTATGGAGCTTACAATTCTACTGAAAGTCTATAAAAAAGGATCAAGTTCATTGAATAAGTTATCTTTTACTGGGTTTGACAATAGACCATTTGGACATTTCAATAAAAATAAGGAGAAGACATAGGAACAAATAATTGAGAAAACTTACATAAATATGCCTTATTTATACAAATCTATATTTTTTAATAAATCAGGATAGAGCTAAAAGCTAAATCATTTGATTTTATGCCTGATGAATGTGACTATGTCTAATTACCACAGAGATTCTGCTCCCCAAATAGCGCTTTTTAATTTAAAACTTAGATAAAATATTTGCCCAATTTAAAATAATTATATTTAGCTTGAGGTTTAGCGTGGGGGGAGTGAATTAGCCGCAAAAATACTGGTTTTTTTTTTCACTTGACAATCTTCCTTGAACATTAAGCAAAGGTGAGAAAGAATTAGGGAATAGTTTCAAACCTAAAACAACTTTTATTCTGAATAGGAAAATTCACCTATACATTTCTGAGAATATTCTCCCTCACAGATGTACTATCATTACTATTTCTGCTTCAGAAAATAAACTATCATTTTAGAAAAAAGAAATGGATGCAAATACATATCTTCTATCCTATTCCTCACATCTTAAAGCTCTCTGTAATTCAAGCTTCGATTCTCAGCTTTCCACATTTGGATGCATCCATTGTGTCATTATATGTTTTTCAAGAGAAGTCGATGAAAATGTGAACACTCTGAAAGAGTATCTTGTTTCCTCACATAAAACACTACAACACCCCTCCCCCATTTCTATAGATGATGTGCAAAGCTGGAACAATCAGTAACAATGACTCCTTGAACAAAAAGAGAATACAGAACTCGGATACCCACAACTCGGTGGTTCTTAGCCTACACTGTCAAGTTCTGGGATATTTAAATGCAGATCAACTTAATGATATTGTTAAAAAAATCTTTAATGGATAAAAAATATTCTACTGTATTATCTTATTTGAAGTATTTCCCATTCCTTCAGAATGGGAAGTGAGGATCAGACATGTACTAGAATATTTTACTTTGTGCTCAATTGAAATGGCTGGCGGGGAAAAAGGCAGGGGAGGGATGGGGAGAGGGACTTTCTATTTGCAAAAATAAAAGAAAGTTACTTTTCCAGGGTTCATAAAAAATGAAACACCTGTCAAGATGCACTTCAAATAATATAGTTTTTCCATGCTATCAAAAAGGCGCACTTTCACAGGCAAATGAGGCAAAACATGTCTTTTGTCATTGAAAAAACCCAAATGGGACAGATTCAGTGGAGGATCAGGAATATTTTTTTTTCCTTCTCAAACTGATGAAAATGGATGTAGTAGGGCTATTTGATATAGTGTTTCCTAGGCAATTATGCCAACAGTCATTGATATGAAAATTATTTTTTCCAACAACTTGACAAATATTTTAATAGTATTGATAAAAGTTGACCAGTGAACTGATGTTTCCGGGTTGGTAAGGGAAGGTGGACAATGCTTCACCATCAATGAGCATGGAAACATCAGGCAATAGAAAATGTGGCTGAAAGGTCTTTTGTTGACTACTCATATTTTTTTCACATGACATTGAAATCCCTACTTAATTCTACTTATCAAACAAAATACAGTGAAATAGAGGCAAAAATCTGAAGGAGCTTGGAATTACTTGGAATTTGAAAGGCTACTTAGAAGAAGAATCACAGAATTTGCAAGTTGGAAAGGAGACACTTTATATTTTTGTCATGGAGGTACTAGAAACTAAGAGAAATGTCTTGAACCAATGAGTGATATGGACAGGTCTGTTTATCAAATTGGCAGTTATTAGAAGAATGGAATGGAGGGGGCAGGTGGGGGTGGGAAAGGAGAGCCTAGATTTAGCGAGACCAATCATGGTTATTATAATGGTTTAGGAAGGAAGTGTTGAGGACTTCAACAAGGGTGATTGTGTGTTACTGAAGAGAAGCACATTCCAAATCAATACAATTTGAGAAATTGTTAGATTATAGGATTGAAAAAAGGAAAGAGCTGAGGATTATTCTGATGTTGTGAAACTAGGTAGCTGGAGGACTAGTGCTAATTTTGGATTTCAGGAGAGAAGATAATTCCAATATAAGCAAATATATTTTTGCAGACAAATTAAATGAATTTTAAAATTCATGGATATGCAGAATCCAGTTGATTATTAAGTTAATTATTAAGTTTTTAGTATAAGTTTATCTCTCTGAAATGGACAGTTGTTACAAAACATGAATTTGTCACTTTATTTATCTAGTCAAGAAAGCAATGTAATAAAATGTTAATAGTGCAGTTCAAACTTAAAATGATGTAATGCAAATATCTTTGGAGATCCTTGTTAAACATTTGCCAGCAAATTATATAGACCTAATTTGGTTTAAACCATTTTTGCACAATGCTAAAAATGTGTGTAGATCAGTTAGCTCTGGGATCTCAACAATATCAGTATTCTTTTCCATGGTACAGTTAAAAATATCAGCTGATATCTCCGTATAGCTTATATTTCTAGAACTTTACTTTCACATTTTGCAATATTTTATGGATCCAAACAACAATGTAAAGATGGTCTAAATAGACAAATTAAAAAACAAAAGACATTTATTGAAGTTCTTACTTTGCTCAAAATGCTTAAGGATAGAAAAAAAGCATGATATTGCTTGCTCTCATAGGGAGAGACGACACATTTAGAAGCTGAGAATCAGATGAAAAAGTCCTGTGGTCTTTAGGGTGAAGCAGCAAAACATCATCTTTAATTCTATTTTCACAGAAAAAAAACATCCAGTTATGATATTGAACTATTTGCAAGTGCCAAGGACTTTCTTTGGCAGTGAGAACTTTGTATTTTGTGGTCTGGAGGAAGGGATTGTAACATGCATAAATACAAGTTAAGGCCAATCTATAGAAGGGTTGATTCCCTGGAGAATGGCTACATAGGTTTAAGTAGAAACAGGTCCAGTGATGATGATGGTGAGGACCAAGAAGGGGGTTTCACTGCCATTGCTCTTGGCATCAGAGTCTTGGTCTGTCTTCTTCAGAATCTGAGAAGGGGTGATGATTTCAATGAATCTACTCATACTATTTTCCATCTCTCCTTTAAAATGCCCCACTGCTTCAGTGAGGTTTACCTATAGGTACACTCTTATAATTTTTACAGTTAAGGAAATTGAGGCACAACAATGTTCACTGGCTTATTGAAAGTCATACAAAATAGTGTAAATGGAAAAGGCAAAACTTGAATCCAGATCTTATGGTTCCAATTGGAGTGTCCTTTCAATGACCATGTTATTCTCTTGCTCAATAAACCACAAAATATAATTATTATGATGTCATACTACACATATTTGTATGCATGTATATTTGTCTCATCATAAATTATAAATGAGCCTACACAATGATTGAGAGATTTTAAAATAAAGCCAAGCCAAAGAAGAGCATCTCCATATATTATATTTTCATATTTTCATTTCAATCTTCACAGCTTTCTTCATAGGAAGATTCCTTATCAGAAGACATATGCATACAATGAGTTGTGGGGTTTTTTTTTAACCTTACCTTGGTAATGGAAAAAATCCTAAGTACTAGTACAGTAAAATAGTGAGGTATGAGAACTATCTTTATCCTGGTAAACTTCCAGCCATGGCTATTACAAATTTATGTTTCAATTATCTTTCCTATATAAGGGCATCAGCTGTTTTCCTATTACAATGATTAGTCAACCTCTGAGCATTACTAATGGTTTGACCTTAGCCAAGACATAAACTGGTCTTCAGTTTTGTAGGATCATGGATCTAGTCCTGGAAGGGAACTAAGGGTCCTTTGAGTCATTTTTTTTTTCATTTGGGATCTGAGGTCAAAGTAGTTCAGTGAATTATCTAGTTCACATGGCTGGTGTTAGGAGTGGAATTCAGATCCAGCTCTTCCGATTTCATAATAGCACTTTATGCCTTGTGTTATACTGCTTCTCAAATAGAAGTTTCCTCATTTGGAAATTAAAAAAAGGGCATTGGACTAGTTGGGCGCAGAAGTCTCTATAATCTACAGACCTATATTATTTCCCTCCACCGCACTTGCTGTATTTTATTTTTATTTTTAGTAGTATTTATTTTTACAGTTACATGAAAAGGCAATCATAATACTCAATTTTAAAAGTTGAGATTCAAATTTTCTCCCTTTCTCTCTCACCTCCCCTCAATACAGTACTCAATTTGAAATAGGTTATATATGTTGCAATCATTTAAAACATTACTATATTAATCATCTTTGAAAGAAGAAACAGACTAAAAGGAATGAAAAGAAAAATATGAAAAATTAAGAGAGTTAAAAATAATTTGCATTTAGACTCTATCAGTCCCCCCCCCCCAACCCAGGTGTTGATGCTATTTTTTAGGGGTTTTTTTTTTTTGCAAGGCAATGGGGTTAAGTGGCTTGCCCAAGGCCACACAGCTAAGTAATTATGAAGTGTTTGAAGCTGGATTTGAACTCAGGTATTCCTGACTCCAGGGCCGGTGCTCTTATCCACTGCACCACCTAGCCACCCCTGATGCTATTTTTCATCTTGATTCCTTTGGAATTGTTGTAGATCATTGTATTATGGAGAAATGCCATTCATAGTTGATAATCCTTACAATTTTACTGATGATTATATAATATTTTCCTGCTTTTGCTCTCTTCACTTTTCATCATTTCATATAAGTTTTTCCAGTTTTTTTCTGAAATCTTCCTGCTTATTATTTCTTATAGCACAACAATATTTTATTCTCACAACTTGCTCAGTCATTCCCCAACTGATGGACATTCTCTCATTTTCTAATTTGCTACTACAAAAAGAACTGCTGTAAGTATTTTTGTACAAATAGGTCCTTTTACCTTTCTTTGATCTCTTTGGGATACAGACATGGTAGTGGTGTTGCTGAATCAAAGGTTATATGCAATTTGATTGCTCTTTAGGCATAGTTCCAAATTACTCTCCAGAGTAGTTATATCAGTTCATAACAGTGTCCTAATTTTTCCACATCATCTCCAACATCACTTATTTCCCTTTTCTATTATATAATCTAATGGTGGTACCGAGGTGGTACCTCAGAGTTGTTTTAATTTTAATTTCTCTAATCAATAATTATTTAGAACATTTTTTATATCCACATATAGCTTTGGTTTCTTTATCTGAAAACTCACTATTCATATCCTTTGATCATTTGTCAATTATGGAATGATTTATATTTTTATGAAATTTGACTCAATTCTCTATTTGAGAAATTAGGTTTTTATCAGACAATGTCTATTAAAAAAAGGTTTTCAGCTTTCTGCTGCTCTATTCTTGGTTGCATTGGCTTTGTTTGCTCAATATAGATTTTGATCCCAAGATCATCTTACGGTGAAATAAATTTGTGACCAAGAGCTTCTTATAGGACCAATTCATCATTGACAAATGAAATGGTTCTATTTTAGTACTTGAAGTCACTGGAAGAATATGAGTTATGCTTCTTTGGGGGTATTTTATAGGTATAAAAATTAATCTATTATTGTTCTTCAGAACTGTCTCTCCTGTTTTCCCCCTTTCAATATCTGAAGGATGAGAATGAGAGATATGAACAACAGGAAAGACATAGTTACATATAAGAATGATGAAGTATAAAAGCATTCTTTTTCTTTTGCTTCATCTTTTCAACCTCACATTGAAAAGGAATATTAGTCTGGACTAGCACAAGGATTGGGGAGGTAGGATGATAGCTGATTTTAGGCCCTCAAGGGTTAAAGTATGAGCAATGTATGTAAACTTACCAGAAGGAAGACTAAATTTCAACATCAATTTAAGTTTTCTCAGGGGCGGCTAGATGGCGCGGTGGATAAAGCACCGGCCTTGGAGTCAGGAGTACCTGGGTTCAAATCTAGTCTCAGACACTTAATAATTACCTAGCTGTGTGGACTTGGGCAAGCCACTTAACCCCATTTGCCTTGCAAAAAACTAAAAAAAAAGTTTTCTCATAGCAAATTATGTCAAAGTAGAACAGGGATTCCCCTTTCATGAAAACTTCAGTTAACAGCTCCTTAAAAATTTCTTGAATATGTTGAAAAAAGGAATTTCTGATGAGGTAAAGGTTGGTTAGGATCCTCAAACCGAATTGCTGCATAGATCTATTGTATCACAGTAGTATTGAGCAAGCGATTATTCCATCAACTAGCATTTATTCTACACACGTTGTGTATAGGCCGGGAACTTTAGCAGCAGTCCAATAACAAAGGCTCCACTTACAACAAAGGACAGGGCAATGGAAGAATTAGATGAATTTGGGGATTATGTAGTTATAGGGAATTGTCTAGATCAGTTATTATATATAATATCTCTTCCCCTTTTTCCTCTGCGGCAGAAGAGTATGTCAGAGATGCTGGTATGACCCGGGTACAATGGTTCAAGTAGAAAATTAGAAAACGAGGGAAAGAGAAGCTGTTCTCAATCTTCTTGCTGAATAGGACAATTGGGTCAAAAAGGAGAAAGCCCAAAGAAGGATTTTCAGTGACAGTCTTGTGGGAGAGGATGACAAGATGTGACCTAGAAAAAAATTTCCCCAAAGGATCTTATTTTTGTTTTATTATGCCTTTTAGCTATATTAAGGAAAAGAAGATGACTCAGAAACTGATTGCCCAAATGCAAAAAGTTGTCATTAATTTAGTAATATCAATTCAGAATAAGATGAACATTGGAGGACAAGTGGACTTGGTGTCTGCATGTTGGTGTCTGTGTGTCTGCTTTGCCCTATGCTATTTAACAATTATGTCAAGAACTTGGCAGAGAGATCGTCTGTGTGTGTGTGTGTGTGTGTGTGTGTGTGTGTGTATGCGTGTGTGTGTATAATTTGCAGATTATACAAAGCTAAAAAGGATCACTAACACATTAAATGACAAAAATTAGGACTCAAGAAGCCTCTGACAAGTCAGAATTTTGGTTTCATTAGAATCAGACCACATTTGATAAAGAATATCTTTTGTGAAAATGTAACAAAAGAGAGAAATATGCTTATAAAATAGTTTTTTTTTAGGTTTTTAAAAGGCAAATGGGGTTAAGTGGCTTGCCCAAGGCTACACAGCTAGGTAATTATTAAGTGTATGGTGCAAGATTTGAACACAGGTCCTCCTGACTTCAGGGCTGGTGCTCTATCCACTGCACTACCTAGCCTCCCCAGAAAATAGTTTTTCTTTAAAGGAAAACTTTAAGAAACTTTTATGATAAACCAGAAAATCATGAAATGAATGAATAAAGCATTTATTAATTGGGCACTATTTGCAGAGCCCTGGACTAGGTGCTGAGAATATGAATAGAAAAGCAAGAAAATTCTTGCTCTCAGTGAATTCACATTCCAAAGGAAGACAACACAAATGGAAGATTTCAGTTACAACTTAGATGGGAAATTCCCATGGTACTTAGGGTACAACAGCATAGCATATGTCAATGCTTCCTTTTTTCCATATTATTTTTTCCTAATAAAATCATATTGGTTTCCAATATTGAACCATTTGAGAGTGTTAAAGACTTCAGGGACAGAATTTTTTTCTGGAAGTACAATAGATGTGTCTGTAGTACCTGTCAGACTTTATCTTGACAGAGTTTTCTTTTTAGAATGACTGCTATAGATCTCTTAATGCTATTTTATGTTGCAAGAAGAAAAGGCTGGTCTTCAGGGTTAGGGAGATGATGGTCCTCTTATGTATTTCCCTAGATAGACTACATCTAAATATTATTTTATAGGGGAAGTCAATATGATAGAGGAAAAAGAAGTTGTACAGTCTAACTGCTCATCATAACTCCTCCACAAAGATCTACACAATGCACTAGACCTAATTTCAATTGAAAAGAAAAACAAAGTCACAGTAAATTATTTTTTTTCCTAGATCAGGGTAGCATAGGGAGATAGAGAAATCTTTGGGCACTGAAGAAAGTATATGGTCAAGAATACAGAAGGTACAGTAAGGAATCTATTAAATCCCAGGCACTGAAAGAAGGTCAGGACAGAAAGCACTAGGGCAGGAAGTGATCCCAGGAGATCTCTGAAATAGCATGGGTGCCAGCTAACAGATCTGTTACTTGGCCCATTGCTAGTTCCCAGCTACAGATCCAAAGTGGAGAGGAGTGGTTCCATGCTTGGATTCTAGCTGTTTTATTGAACAATGAACAATTAATTCCAGAAGAAATTGTAGAAATGTAGTTCTGATCCAAGAATGAGAGCAAAAACTGAATTCTTGCCTCCAAGTTAATGATAACAAGGACACCAATTTCAGAGCAAAGTTATTCAATCTGAACCTTCAGGGCTCCAATGGGTAATAGTGGCTGAGTCTAACAGTAGTCTGCTGAAACTCTCAACTAGCAGCAAGCCTACAAATCCAAACCTGAGTTGATAACTTTCAGATCTTATACTAAGAATGCAGTGAGCAGACCTTGCTCTGAAACTCAATCTTTGAGGACAATGAATGTCTGCATTTACCAACCAGAATTGTAAAAGGAGAAAAGGTTGTAAGAAGGTAGATGCTCAGATCAATACTTTACCCTTTCTGAAATGAACAGAGCCCAGTTCTAACATAAAGTCCCAGTATAGGTTAGAAGAATAAGCCACAAAATACAAATCTCACTACAGAGGACTATATTTTTTGTGATGGAGAAATTTAAAATGCAAACCCAGAAGAAAAGAATGACTCTAAAACATTGAAAAGTAAAGTCTCAAGAAAAAGTGCACAGTCAACAGGAATTTCAAGAAGCAGACAAGATACAGCCAATAAGAAATCCTTGAAGAGTTAAAATAAAAGTTTTAAAAAGTTGAAAATTATTTTAAAAATCAGTGGTAAGTTGAAGAGAAAAATGAAAAAAAAAACCAGGGGAGATAAGAAGACTAAAAACAATAATTAAAATCTTGAAAAGAAACATATAAAATCTTACTGAAAAACATACTTCTTGGAAATTAGAATTGGCAGGTAGAAGTCAACGAATTTAAATTATATTTAAAAAGTAATATAACAAAGACAAAATACTGAAAGTAACTAACCTGTGAAATCAGATCAATGAGAAACAATTTAAAATTAATTGTACTACCTGAAAAAAAAAACCCAAAAGAGAACCTAGGTATTATATTCTAAGAAGTCCTAAAAGAAAACTTGAGACTTATTAGAACCAAAGGAAAAGAAATTAAAATAATCCACCAGTCACCACATGAACTAAATTCTACAATGAAAACTTCCAGGCTTATTAAAATCAAATTTTGGTTTCACATTAAGGAAAAAATCCTACATTTGATACTCCTTTCTGGACGGACAGTGATGACCTGTAGAGAATCAAAAAAAAAAAAAAAAGAAGATGGTGAAGGGTCTCAAATTCATATCATTAAAGGAACTTGTGATGTTTAGGCACTTCTAAAGTGTGAAATCTAAGGACAGAGTGACCTCCTAAATTGATTGTTTTGGGGGTACATTGTAGGGAAATTCAGAGGATAGGGTGCAGTCTGGAGAGCTTAAATTTTCTGTCACTGTCACTGTTAGGATCAGAATCATGTGTGGCCATTATACTTCCAGCTTTGGCAAAACACAAAGACTAAACCTAAATATATAGATATAGACATAGACATAGATAGAGATAGAGATAGAGATAGAGATTAGAGATATAAATAAGTATAATGATATTTTTGCAATGTGACAAATATGTATTTATGCATATATAATGCATATGTATGTACATATATAGATCTCAACTATATACATATATAAGAAAATATGGGTGTATATGTAGATATATATGTGTATATGTATATATTTGTTGATTTTGGAATGTACTACATACAATACATTGTGTTTACACACATACACAGATCCAGATACACGTGCATATATTGGAAACTGTAGAGCAAGAGCTTATTTATTATTAATTCAAAAATATCTCATCACAGAGTTTAATATGAGGTAATATGATTGGTGTTAAAAATCTGGTCACATATTCTTTATTAACTCAATGAGTGTCTCTGTTAAAGTCAGGAAGTCATTTTCATAGGTTTAAACACTATTTACATAATGCCATCATTTTATTGAGAAATTAATGAAAAAGAAGACTTTAAGAACTTTTTTGAACTTTAGATGGGATGGAGAATAGGCTGAAATTCACACCACTGACTGCAATTGAAAAATCTAAGAGTCAAGTGCCAGGATAGCCTTGGAATTCTTAAATTGCCCATCAAGAAGTGAGTGCCCTGAGAGAATGTTGAGTAAAACAGGAAATACCATTTTAAAGACTTGGAATCCAGATTTCTACTAGAAAATTTGAAGCATCTAGCATTTTCTGAAAGGTAATCTTATCAGATTTACTTTCCCATAACATTAGAGTTTTATACAGACAGGACCAGAAATCACACTATGAGCTTTTCCATTATGCCAGTTCTTAGAAGAATTCAAGGATAAAAAAGAGAAGATGATAGTATTTTATCTCAAGACCTTGATTAGCAGAAATACCATTCCCATACATGACTTATTGTTGAAGGGAGGTGTCCTGATTTGATGAGCCTGAACACTTTTCCAAATACCTCCTATATTAGCACATTAATTTCCAGTGAATTCTGTGGGGCATCTCCTTTCTGAAGCAATTGGCCATTGATTACCCATTAGTTTGTCGGTTGTTATTTTTCTCTCCAGGAAGCTAACTAAACTTTCAAATTATCTTCCATGACTTTGCTGTGAGCACAGCACCATTTTCCCTTTATATTAGATAGAGAGAGAGACGGGATTTTCTTTGGGTGTCGTTGCTTTTTTTAATTACATCTCCCTTGAAATCTGCATGGGTTCAACTGAAAGACATTTTAAAAAATAACTCAATGGAGATTGTGTTCTAATGAAAATATTTGGAAAGATGTAAAATTCTGATCCTCTTAGAGGTGATGTTTTTCATTCTGGAAGCTTTTTAAAAGCAATAGAAGGACAAGGTGTAGGCTAATCTTTAAGGAAGTGGGGGAAACACGAGAAAAAAATCATAGGGATCGAAGTGCCATTTCTCTCAGCATAATTAAATATAAGTAAAAAAAAAAGAGATGTTTTCAAACACACTAGGAGTAATGACTGGGCGATGGGGAAATGTGCCCTGCAATTTAATTTCTGCATAAAATGAGAAATGCTATTCCTATAAACCCTTTAATTGTTGAGTCTGATGGTATTAACCAAAAATTTCTAGTGTACAACTCTTCTACCCCTCCCCCTTTTGGAACAAAGAGAGAGGATGTGTTGAGATCTTAATTACATTGAAAGCAAATGTTTAAAAAATATACTTTATCTTCCATTGTTGTTTTTTCCATAATTGATACCATGACAAACAATTGTACTGCTATTGTGCAAGAAAGATAAGCAACTTCGGTAGAAATCTTGCTCTACATGGCAAGCAAACAGCTGTTTATCATTGCCCTAATTATCAAGTTAATGAGATGCTAATTTCTATATTCATAAAGCATGCATGAACAAGCAGAAGCCTATGCAGAGCACAGTGCAATGACAAACTTAATAAATAAAATAAGAAGGTATTGGTAAATCAACACAAATGATTTTGAAAGAGAAGCTTTTGCTTCTTTGGGGGTGAATCTTATTATTTCAGGGGATATACATAACCTTTTGCTTAGGAAGCATGCATATTGCCGTTAGCAGGCAGCTGCTTTTAGCTAAGGAACCTTGATTCGGCCCCTGCCGGGTCTAAAGAACTCCTATTACAATTGCTCCATAGGGGCAGAATCAAACACACTGTGTCGGTTTATGGATGGTCGTTTCAATCCCCATAGAATTTTGGTGTCATGCTTCCAATTTCCCCAGCACAAAATGCAGTGTACCTTCTTTAAGAAATTAATGGTATCTGGAAAACTGCGGAAAGTACTTACCCCAACTCCCCCAACTCCCCCCAAATCCCCCTCTCCTCTTTTCCCCAAGCCAGCCATGGCACTTTGGGGGAAACTGAGTAGAACATCCTATTCTGGCTCTTCAGAGACTCCTCATGAGGTCAATAAAGAATCTCCCGGTTTTGTTTTAGTTTCTTTTCTAACAAAACGGTTGTATCAGACAACGGATTGCACGATGATTTTCTAATTTAAATTTAATGTAAGGCCTAGAGCAGAAGTAATGAAAAGAGCTGCTTGAAAATGGGATTAGAAACTTTCAAAATGATTGAGAAATATTGTGAGGATCTTCTTCATGTTGATGCTGAGCCTAATGTGAGTCATGAATGCCATCACAGAATTGATGATCTGCGGGGGGAGCTGCATCTAGGGCAAGGAAGGTGCATGCCAAGGATAGAAAATTCAGCATACACTGGCATTAACATCCTGAGAATAATTCCTCCAGTGTCTGTGTGTGTATATACATACATACATACATACATATATATATATATATATATATAATCTATCTACTTATACAGAGATTGATATAATCTATCATCTATCTATCTATCATCTATCAATCTGTCTGTCTGTCTTTGTATCTATGTATCTATCTATCCACCTATCTATGTCTGTCTATCTATCTATCTATCTTCTATCTATGTATCTATACTAGAAACACACACACACACATGTATATGTATAAAATTGAAGCAAAAAGAGTCTAAGCGTCTTACCCAAGTTCACACAACTACTAAATGTCTGCGACTAAGTTTCATCTCAGGTCAGACCTAGCCCTCTATTCACTGTGCAACCTATATAATTGGAAAATCTAGAAAAGAAAGTTTCTGCTAAGTATTATTAAATAGTATCAAATGATCAAACAGTAGGAATTTAAAGTGTATATTATGTTTGGCACTGAGGACACAATGATAAATATATTATCCCTGTCCTCAATGTAATTCCTTTCTATTGTGAGTAAATAAAATGCAAATATATATAAATAAATACTATGTATGCAGATACACATATCACACATAAACTGATAGGTATAGACCTATACATATTTACATACACACACATATATACACGTATGTATCATTCTTGTGTTTCTCACCACCTCCCTAAGTTTATATATATATATATATATATATATATATACACACACATATAATTCCTTTAAATTGTGGGAAAATAAAATGCAAATATATCAATAAATAGTATATACATATATATATATATATATATATATATATATATATTTAAGGAGGTGGTGGGAAACCAGAATACATATGTATATATATGTGTGTAGGTGTATATAGCCATATGTGTATACATTTTTATGGGTATGTAATTATGCATGTGTAGCATTTATATATTTACATTTTCTTTCCTATATATTTATATGGGGTGGGGTGTTACATTTTATTTCCCCACAATCGAGAGGAATTACATTGAGGACAGGATAATATCATATTTATCAATGTTTCCTCAGTGTCCTACATAACATACACTTAAATTCCTACTGATTGATCATTTGATACTATTTAATAATACTTAGCAGAAACTTTCATTTCTAGATTCTCCAATTATATAGTTGCAGAGTGAATAGAGGGCTAGGTCTGGACCTGAGGTGGTATTTAGTCTCAGATATTTAGTAGTTGTGTGAACTTGGGCCAGACACTTAATAACTTTTTGCTTCAGTTTTCTCAATTGTTAAATGCATATAATAAGGGAACTTATTAGAATCAGGATGTCAGAGTAAAGGGAACTCACTTGAACTCTCCCCAATTCCCCTCAAAACGAATTCATAAGAATGCCATATCTCTATATGTTCATTCTGGTGCAGCGGAATGAACAAAAGGAGAGGATGAAATAATTTCTAGCCCAAGAAAATCTAAGAGTTCATGAAAAAAGTTTTGTTTCAACAGTGGGGTAGTATGTCTCAACCATGCTGAATAGTCAATTCAGACTTTATTTTGGGGTCAACTCTATCATCTGCTCAGAAACTCCTGGAACTTTCAGCACTCAGAGGGTAGGGGAGGGTCAGGCAAGTGGTCAGAAGATTACCAAGCTGGCATTGATTGCAGACCCCTGTTGCACTGCCCATCCAGAATTCTGAATCCCAGTTCCAGGGTAAAAGGGAACACTAGCACTCTGACGTTCATAGGCTTGGGGGAGCTGAACCCTGGTCACAGTTTCAGGGCAGTGGTCCTTCACAGAACAGCAGGGTCCTTTTGTCACAGATCTAGGTTGGAGAGGAAGACTATTTCTGGCATTTGCAGGCCAGAAGGAGCTAAAACACTAGTGATAACAGGGAAGTGCGAGCCTGGGTAACTGTTCTAGAGCATAGATGAATTATTGTGAAGGCACAGGTCAGCAAAGCAATGACGACATGACTCCTTGGACCATACCAGCTTAGAATAACTGAAAATGGTTAGGCTCTCAGGCTAGTTTTGAAAACAGTAGCACAAAAAAGCCTGAGAACTTTGATAGTGTACATTCCATCTTAGGAACAGAGTCTAAATCTTATATAAATTTGGAGAACACCAAATATACTGGAAAAATGAAGAAGCAATTAAAAAAGGAAACTGACCATATAAAGTTAACAGGGACAGGGAGCATCATGAGACAAACTCAGAAGACAACAAAGTCAAAACAGTCATATAAAAAGCCTCAAAAAGTAAGGAATTGAACATAAGATCTAAAAGAATTCTTAGAAGGGTTTAAAAAAGTTTCAAGAAATCATATAAGAGAGGTAGAGAAAAATGGGAAAAGAAATGAGAGTAATGCAAGAAAACATATGAAATGATTGTCAATAGTTTGGTAAAAAGTGTATAAGAATATTGAATAATTCTTTAAAAAATAGAATTGACCTAATGGTAAAAGTGACACAATAATCCATTGAAGAGAATAACTCCTTAAAAAAAGGATTGGCCAAATTTGAAGAAATACACAAGTTTATCAAAGAAAATAGGTTTTTATATTGAGTTTTGACCAAATGAAAAAAGAGGTACAAAACACAGAGAAGAAATAATTCCTAAAATTTAGAATTGGGCAAGTAGAAACTAGTGATTCTATCAAGAAACAAGGAAATAAAATCAAAAGAATAGAAGAAAAAGAAGACAGTGTGAAATATTTCTTGGAAAAACAATTAACCTGGAAAAATAGATCAAGGCAGGATAGTTTTTAAAAATTATTGAACTACATGAAGACCATAGTTAAAAAAGTGGAGCCCAGACATTATATTTCAAGAAATTATCAAGGAAAACTGCCAAGATATTTTAGATCAATGGATAAAATAGAAATTTAAAAATCTACCAATCATCATCTGAAAAATGATTCCAAAATTAAAACACAGAGGAATATTATAACCAAGTTCCAGATCTCCCAGATCAAGGAAAAAAAATAATGTAAGCATTTAAGTAAAAAAAAATGATTCAAATATTATGGAGTTGCAGTCAAGAACTAAAGAGGGTGTAACAACCCATGAGCAAAAGAAAAAAAAGCATAAAACATTTTAAAAAAGTGAAAATAGTTTGCTTTGTTCTGTATTCAAATTCCATAAGATTTTAAGTGCATATTAACATCAAATTCTTTTTAATTGATATGTTATTTTTACAATTGAATGTTCTGAAATTTTTTTTCACCATTCATTCATATGCATATGTACATTTTTATGTTACAAAATTTCCTCCCACCCTCCCTTCCCACTCCCTTCCCCTTAGCAGAGAACAGTCGGGTTAACTTTGTACATCCATATTTTTGATAATGATTCATGTTTACTGATTAATCATTTTTGAAATGATGAATTAGGATTAAGGGGAAAGATATATATGAGATAATTTTTATAAAGTGTTCATCAGATTCTGAAGGTTTTTTGTTTGTTTGTTTTCTTTTCTTGTTATTTTTTCTGGATGGGCATAGTATTGTCCATAGCCCATCTAAAAGGGTGGTCCCAGCTCTCTAAACTGCTAAGAGGAACTGCTTCCATCAAAGTTGATCATCCCACAATGTTGTTGTTAATGTACATTTTTCTCTTAGTTGTGCTCCCTTCACTGAGCATCAGATACTATTCTATGCTTCTCTAGAGTGCAACCATTTAGGTTTTCTTATAGAACAATGGTATTCCATAATTTTCAAATACCTTAAGTTGTTGCTTAACCATTCCCTAATTGATGGGCATTACCTCAGCTTGCAATTGTTTGCTACTACAAAAAAGAGCTGCTATGAATATTTTTGGAACATGTGGGATTTTTCCCATTTTTTATGATTTCTTCTGGATATAGCCCTAGAATTGGAATTGTTGGGTCAAAGGATATGGACAGTTTTATTCTTCTTTGGGCATAGTTCCATATTGCTCTCCAAAATTATCGGATCACTTCACAACTCCACCAATAATGCAACAATGTCCATTCCTCCCGCAAACTCTCCAATATTGATCATTTCCGTTTTTCTCTTCTTAGCCAATCTGATAGGTGTGAAGTGATACCTCAGAGTTGTTTTAATTTGTATTTCTCTAATCAATGATGATTTGGAGCATTTTTTCATATAATTATATAGACCATTAATTGCTTTATTTGAAAATTATCTATTCATATCCTTTGACCATTTATCTATTGAAGAATGATTTGTAAGCTTATAAATTTGATGCAATTCTTTATAGATTTTAGAAATGAGACCTTTATCAGAACTCCTAGTTGTGAAGTTTGTTTCCCAGCTTTCCATCTTCTTTTACTTTTGGCAACATTGATTTTATTACTATAAAACATTTTAATTTAATATAGTCAAAGTCATTTATTTTGCAGTTTCTAAAGCATTCTAATTCTTGTTTGGTCATAAAATTTCCCCTTTCCATAGATCTAAAGATAGATTATTTCTATGGTGTCACCCTTTATGTCTAAATCCTGTACCCACTTTGACCTTATTCTGGTATACATTGTGAGATGTGGTTCTGTGCCTAATATTTGCCATACTATTTTCCAGTTTTCCCAACAATTTTTGTCAAATAATGAATTATTTTTCCAGAACTTTCTGTCTTTTGGTTTGTCAAATAATAGATTGCTGTTGCCACGTATTGTGATTTCTTTTGAACCGATTCTAATTCACTGGTCCTTTATTCTGTTTCTTAACCAGTACCAGGCAGTTTTGATGACTGCAGCTTTATAGAATAGTTTTATATCTGGTAGAGCTTTCCTTTAAATGTTTTTCTCATCAGTTCCCTTGCTATTCTTGACCTTTTGCTGCTCCAGAGGAATTTTGTTACTATTTTTTTCTATCTCTGAATAGTTATTTGGTACTTTGACTGGTATGGCAATGAATAAGAGATTTAATTTGGGTAGAACTGTCATTTTTATTATATTAGCTTAACCTAACCATGAGAGATTGACTTTTTCCAATTATTTAGATCTGACTTTATTAGTGTGAAAAGTGCTTTATTGTTCACACAGTTTCTGGGTGTGTCTTGGGGATAGATCCCCAAATATTGTCTATACGTTCTTTAAATGGAATTTCTCTTTCTATCTCTTGCTCTTGGATTTTATTGCTCATATATAGAAATGTTGATGATTTATGTGGGTTTATTTTATATCCTGCTACTTCGCTGAATTTGTTAATTGTTTCAAGGCATTTTAAAGATGATTTTCTCAGGTTCTCTAGTGAGAGAATATGTACATTTTCTCAGATTCATCATATCATCTGCAAAGAGTGAAAGCTTTGCTTCCTCATTGGCAATTCTGATTCCTTCTATTTCTTTTTCTTCTCTCATTGCTAAAGCTAGCATTTCTTATTATATTGAATAGTAATGGTGATAATGGACATCCTTGTTTCACCCCTGATTTTATTGAGTTAATTCTCATTTTAATATCTGTTGATGGTTTTAGATAAATATTATGTTATTTTAAGGAAAACCCAATTTATTCCTCAACTTCCTAGTTTTTAATAATAATGCATGTTGTATTCTCTCATGGGCTTTTTCAGAATCTTTTGAGATAATCATACGATTTTTGTTGGTTTTACTTTTCACATGTTCAATTATGTTGAGTGTTTTTCTAATATTGAACCATCCTTGCCTACCTGGTGTAGAGCTTACCTGATCATGGTGTATTATCCAAGTAATAACATTCTGTAGTCTCATTGATAAAATATTATTTAAGATTTTTACATCCATATTCATTAGGGAGATTGGTCTATAATATTTTTGCCTGTTTTGGTTCTTCCTGGTTTAGGCATCAGCACCATGTTGGTGTCATAAAAGGAGTTTGGCAGAATTACTTCTCTTATTTTTTTAAAATAGTTTATGTAGAATAGGAATTAACTGTTCCTTAAATGTTTGGTAGAATTCTCTTGTAAATTCATCTGGACCTGGAGACATTTTCTTAGGGAGTTTATTGATAGTTTCTTCAATTTATTTTCCTGAAATGAGGTTATTTAAGTAATTTCTTTCCTCTTCTGTTATTCTGGGCAGTTTGTATTTTTGTAAATATTAATTCAGATCACTCAGATTATCAAATTTATTGGCATACAGCTTGACAAAGTAATTATGAATTATCTCCTTAATTTCCTCCTCATTGGTGCTTAGTTCACCCATTTTGCTTTTGATTCTGGTAATTTGGTTATCTTCTTTTTAAAAATCAGATTAACCAAATGTTTGTCTATTTTAGTAGGTTTTTTCATGAAACAAACTCTTAGTTTTATTTCTGATATCAATGATTTTCTTGCTTTCAATTTTATTAATATCTCCTTTGATTTTCAGAATTCTAATTTGGTATTTAATTGGAGATCTTTAATTTATCCTTTTTTCTAGCTTTGTTTTAGTTGCATAACTGATTCAATGATCTCTTCATATAGACGTTTAGAGATATAAAGTTTCCCATCAAAATTGCCTTGGTTAAATCCTATTAATTCTGGTATGATGTCTCAGTATCATTTTCTTGCATATAATTATTGATTATTTGTTTTATTTGCTGTTTCATCTAGCCATTATTTAAGATTAAGTTATTTAGTTTCCAATTAGTTTTTTGTTTATATTTCTATGACCCTTTATTACATGTAATTTTTATTGCATCATTGTCTGAGAAATGTGTATTTATTATTTCTACCTATCTGCACTTAATTATAAAGCTTTTGCCCAAGTATATGGTCAATTTTTGGTATAGGTGCACTTCTGAGAAAAAGGTATATTCTTTTCTATTCCCATTAAATTTTCTCCAGAGGTCTGTCATATCTAAGTCTTCTATGATTTCATTCACCTTCTTAATTTCCTTCTTTTTTATGTTGTGTGTTTAGATTTATTTACTTCTGAAAGAGGGAGACTGAGGTCTCCCATCATTAAAGTTTTACTGTCTATGTCTCCTTGTAAAGAGCTCAGCATTTTCTCTAGGAATTTGGATGTTATACCACTAGGTACATACATACTTACTAATGATATAATTTCATTATGTAAGGTGCCTTTAAGATGTAGTTTTCTTCCTTATCTCTTTTAATGAGATCAATTTTATTTTATCTGTGATCAGATTCACTAACCTTGATTTTTTACTTCATCTGAGACATAATAGTTATTTTGCTCCATCCTTTTACCTTTACCCTGTATAAATTTTCTCTCTGCTTCAAATGTGTTTCCTGTAAAGAACATGTTATAGGATTCCATTTCATTTTTACAGGACAATTCATTCCATTCACATTTACAGTTAAGATTACTAATTCTGTATTTCCCTCTGTGCTATCTTTCTCCATTTATATTTTTTCTCTTTTCTTTCCTCTCATTCCTTCTCACCAAAATTTTTCTCTCTCCTTCCCCTTTAACTTTTCTCTTATTATTTAACTTTCATTTTTTTCACTTATACCTTTGCCTTCCTTTTTATCAGTTCCTTCTGCCCTTATCTTTCCCTTTCCAGGTCCCCAACTTCCCTGAAGATTGGGATAAATATTTAAACCCAAGTTCAATAGAATTTACTCAGTGTACACACTCTCTCTTCTTTCCTTCTAGAATTATACATTTTTGTGTCTCTTCACCTGGTGTCATTTATTTCTCAAGTACTATTAATCAGGTGTCATCAATTATAATTTAATTATTTTATTGCTTGATAAGCTCATATTGCTATCAAAATATCATCACAGATTGATTGCTTTATTGCTTGATAAGCAGCATTATCTCAAATTATATCAAACTATACTTATAATCCCTTTTTTACCTTACCTTTTTTCAAGTACCCTCCAAGGATACACACCCTCCTCCTGAGCCAAAGTTTCATCCCAAACCAAATCATCACTTGTACTATTTGCACCCTTCCCCAAGCCTATTTTCTCTCATACTTTACCCTTCCTCCTCTCCCAACCCAGGGTACTTAACTCCTTGTTAAGTTAAATCAAACCCTGATTTAATTAAGTACAAGGATCTTAAAGACCTCTAAGTACTTGGAGACTCTGAATATCTCACTGGAAAACTTTACAAAAGAGTGTTAAGTTATGGGAAGCACTGACTCAGGGCCACCCAGCTCATGATGTCCTCATCAGACAAAGAGCTTAGTTTTGTCAGCTCAGCAGAATTTGAGTGGGTCAAAGGATAATGAGACACTTAAGTTTAAAGTTAACACCCCTGCTTTTCACCAAGGGTTTTTTGTCTCAAATATAGTGATGTCATCTTGGACCTCTTCAATAGAGAGACAAAATCCAACTATCCTTTAAATTCAATGTCTTCAATTATTTTTGATCCTTTAATTCTAAGAGAAGTTCTCAAGAATTAGAAGTGTTATATCTTCCCTTTTAGTGTTGTATACAATTTGATTGTCTCGATTAACATATGTTATGTTCTGTTTTGTTTTTTCCTTCCCCTTTTCATTTACTTTTTTTATGCAACTCTTGAGTTTTGTATTTGGCAATTGAATTCTCTGTTCAGTTTTGGTCTTTGTTCATGAAAGTCTCAAAGTTCTCTATTTGTTTGAACATCCATCCTTTTTTTCCTGAAAGTATATATTGAATTTTGCAGGGTAGTAAATTCTGAGTTCTAATTCCAAGTCATTTGCCCTCTGATGTATGGTATTCCCCGGCCTCTGGTCCTTCACTGTTGAGGCTGATAGGCCCTGTGTGAGTCTGATTGTTTTTCCTTTGTATTTGAATTGTTTGCTTTTTTGCTGCTTTCAGTATTTTCTCCTTTATTTGACGTTTCTGGAATTTGGCTATACCAACCCTTAGAGTTTTTATTCTTGGATCTCTTTCTGAAGGGGTTCTGTGTGTTCTTTCAATGGTTATATTATTTTCTTGTTCTAGGAGATTTGGCCAGTTTTCCCTAATAATTCCATGTGAAATATTTTCCAGATTTTTTTTGATTAAGAATTTCTAGTAGTCCGATAATTGTAGATCGCCTTTCCTGGATCTATTTTCCAGGTCATTTGTTTTCCCTAAAAGTTACTTTATGTTTTCTTCAATTTTTTCAGCCCTTTTATTTTGCTTGATTGAATTTTTTAGTTTTGTAGATTCATTGGTTTCTATTTGTTCAGTTCTAATTTTTAGGGTTTCATTTTCTTCAAATAACTTTTGTGTTTCCTTTTTAAAGGTGTTGAATTCTCTGATCAAGTTCTTATAATTTTCCTGCATGAGTCTCATTTCTTTCATCCATTTTTCTTCCTCCTCTTTTTTTTTTATTGGTTTTTGAATTCTTTTTTAAGCTCTTTGATGAGCTTTTGGATTTGAGTTCAATTCAAAGACTGTTTTGAGACTTCCCCTGTGAGTGATTTTTCACTGATTTCTTCTTCAGACATAGCATTGCTTTCATTTTTGTCTGTAAATTAGTTTTCTACAGTGAACTCTCTTTTAGCTTTTTTGATCATTTTTGGAGTTTTAGTTGTGCTTCTGAGGTACAGAGAGTATGTATCCAAGCTGTTTTTTTGGGGGGTTTTTTGGGGTTTTTTTTGCTGTGGTTAGGGTCTGATGCCTGGCTTGTCATTGGCCAAGATATTGCCTATGCAGTCCACGTCTTGCCTTTTCAGAGTTCTGTTTTCTCCTTTATGTACAGGTTCAGACATAGCAGTGTTTTGTTCCTCACCTAGTCCTGTCTTTTACCCCAGTGTTCCCAGAATTCAAATTCTGTTTGGGTTTGAGATTGTCCCTACTGGCTTGCCATCTAGCTGCCAGTACCTCTGTTGTTGTTAAACTGTCAGGACCTGGATTGGACTGTGGTTAAAAGCCCTCTGCTGGCTTTCTGGCTCTCCCATATCCTGAACTTTACTTCCCCTTTTCCCCCAAAAGAGAGAGATCTTCACTGAAGGTCCTCTATGATATCTACAGTTGAAAACTTCTTTGAATCTTCTCTTTTTCTTAGTGGGATTTGTAGCTTGAATGTCAGAGCAAAGGCTTCATTTATCTTTGGTAGGGAAAAGCTCTGGGAGCATGTTAGTTTCATGCTGCCATCTTGGCTCCATCCAGAAGTCCTAGATACTTAATGAACATAAAATTCTTAAAAAAAAGTTAAATGAGCTATAAGAGTAAATAGATAACAAAATTATATTAGTTGGGAACCTCAACTTTTCTTTCTCAAGACCGAGTAGATCAAAACAAAAAAAAATAAGAAAGAAATTTAGGAAATATATGGAATTTTAGAAATTTTGATATGATCAACATCTGGAGAAAGTTGAATGGGAATGGATGGGAATACACTTTTTTCCTCAGCTGTTCATGGCATATTCCCCCAAATTAAGCATGCATGAGGTTCTAAAACTTTCACAAATGCAGAACCATACAGAAATATTAATTGCATCCTTTTCAGATAATAAGAGAATAAAATCAATGCTCAGTGAAGATCATGGAGATATATCTGAAAATTTGAGTGATAGCACAGTAATTCTTCATTCAAATCCAATTTATGTGCATGTCATGACACTTTCTTGATGTTATGTTCTTCAAAAATGAAGGACAATCAAATCATCAGCATCAGCATCATCACTGTGCTATAAGAAATAAAGAGCACATTTTTTTTTTTCAGGGGAAAAAAAAAGAAACTGTGAAGACATGTGAGCAAAGTCAAATAAGCAGATCTAAATACTGTACCGAGTAGTAAGGAATATCTATCTGAGGCATAATATTTGAATTTAAGTCCTTGGAGACCAGAGCAAATGTGTTTCCAATTTGCTCCATAAGAATTTTGTCCGAGATATTTGTTACAAATATATCATTCATCTCTTGTCTAGTTTAATATTCATTATATAAAAATGTTTGTTGATTATATGAATTCAAGACTTTATAATTTATTATTCATTATCATCCCTAACTCTTGTTGACCTAATAATTTTCCACCTGCTTAACAGTTTTAATACCTTGTGAGTCTTCTTTCCCAGTTATTTATGCTGCTGTTTATATAACAGCAGGTTGCTATTTTTGATCACTTTTTGTTTTTTGCTGATCTAATTTTTTTCCTTAACTTAAATTCTGTTTTTTGGTAATATTAAATATTTTATAACAATAGGATGGTTTAGAATCTGGTAATACTATTGACTTTACATTTTTATATTTTTATTGATAGTTCCCCTTTTACAGACTTTTTGTTCTCCAAATTACATTTCATTTTGGTTATTTTTGCAAAATGTCCCCTTATTAAATTTATAGGTATAGCATTAAATCTAAAAATTATTTTAGGCATCTACAAATTAATCTATATATAGAGAGATATATTTATATCTATATCTATATTTCTGTATAAATCTATAGCATTAAACCTATACATTTTTAGGTAGTTTTTAATATAGTGACACAGCCCAACCATGAGCAATAAATATTTTCATGTTTGTCTTTTTTTTTTAAATATTATCACTTGTTGATGCTTCCTTTTTTAATTTTTTTAGGTTTTTGCAAGGCAAATGGGGTAATGCTTCCTTTTATTCAATAATTATTTCAGCTAATTTTAGTTACCAAAGAAATATTTATTCAATTATTCAACAAATTGTTGAACATTGTTTTCTTGTCCATTTCTCTATTCTCTCCCCACCTTTTTATTAGGGAATTTGAACTCTTCACAATAGGTTTGCATAGTTAAGTTTTAAATTTCCCACATAAATTCATTTTTCTGGGGATACATATCTTTTCATAGAATTACTGGATGAAAAGTATAGAGCTGGTAGGTACTTGGACATCAGTCTCATTGCTTTTCAGGAGAATAAATTGAATTTTAGGGATGTTAACTGACTTTGCCAATGTCACAAAAATACTACATATTAGATATTGGGTCCTCTATGCTTCCCCTGACAAAATATTTTTGGTTTTATTCAACCTGTTCAAGCCCCTTCTTGTGCCCCCCTATTACTCTCTTGATTTTGCTCAATTTTAAATCCCTAGAGAATGTGTTGTTCCTTTACTTGCAGTGACAGAATATCACATATATCTAGGTCTACAGTTGAATGACAAGAAAAAAGAAATTGGATTGATTTAAAGAAACTGTGCATTGTTGTAATGGGAATTTAAGGATAACAATAAAAATGTTAAATTTGTATAATATAGTTGCAAAAATGTTTCTAAATATTACCATAATTGATTCTCACAGCAGTCCTTTAAGATAGATTGAGTATACATTTTAAGCAACTTCCAAGGTGTTTTAATCACATATCCAAGACTATTATTATCATTATTACATTATAGTATTGGAATAGGCCTTGAATCTAGGACTTCTAAGTTCAAACTGAGGGTTTATTTTTAATGAATTGGCTGTTGTCTGATATAGCTGAGCAGTGAGATCATTCTAGTTATTCAAATATGTTGAAGAACTTGAGACCAAGAAAATCTAGGTTTGAATTCTTGTTTAGCTATTAATTATGTGACTTCAGGCAGACATTTCTAGCTCCAGGCTTTTATTTTCATCTGTGCAAAAGACTTAAAAAAACCCAAATAATATAATTGATATAACTGTATCTAACCTAGACAAATGTACAATATACTTCTTCAGAGTTATAAAGGATACTAGATTTCCCATTCCAAATTTCCTACATTAATAAGAAATGTAAGGTATATAAGCATGATTCCCTCTCCCCCTCAAAAAAAAACGCACAAAAATCAATCAGTTTCAAAGCTAGTCCAATTCTTTGTGTTATAAGTCTTGTTATTGCTACCTCACCCCACAAATATGGAATTATACAAAAACAGACTGGGCTGATTTTAGATTTAGTGAATTCTCCATCATTGATCTAACATGTTTCAGCAAAAGGTTGATGAGTCCTTATAAGGAATGCTTTATTATT